>NC_142664.1:12650180-12806792 GCF_026168435.1 Sesamum indicum | reverse complement strand
GGGAAACAAACTTACTTTAATGAAACCGTGCAGAACAGCTAAATTTTGAACATTCTCAAAATTTTACGAAACTTGAACCAAACATAGATCTAGACCCAAGCATTTGTGTTATACATTTGCTAAGCGTTATAATAACTACAAGTCAGTATAAAACGAAAACAAACTTGTTTTAATAAAACCGTGCAAAACAGCTAAATTTTGAACGTTCTCAGAATTCGAATAGCCTGTCCCAAACGTTGGTCTACACCCAAGCATTTGTGTGGTAAATTTGCTAAGTGTAGTAATAACTACAAGTTAGTATAAAAGGGAACAAACTTGTTTTAATAAAACCGTGCAAAACTGCTAAATTTTGAGCATTCTCAGAATTCGACGAAAATTGATCCAAACGTAGGTCTAGACCCAAGAATTGTGTGTTAAATTTCCTAAGTTTAATAATAACTACAAGTTAATATAAAAGGGAAACAAACTTGCATTAATAAAACCATGTAAAACAGCTAACTTATGAACGTTTTCAGAATTCGACGAAACTTTTTTTTTTTTGTATAAGTGTAATTTTCATTAAAAAAAAAAGAGAAGTATATTACAACAGTGTCCCTCATTAGATCTTGACCCATTCGCAGGTCTAGACCCAAGCATTTGTGTTGTAAATTTGCTAATCGTAATAATAACTACAAGTTAGTATAAAAGGTAAACAAACTTGTTTTAATAAAATCGTGCAAAACAACTAACTTTTGAACGTTCTTAGAATTCGACGAAACTTGACCCAATCGCAGGTCTAGACCCAAGCATTTGTGTTGTAAATTTGCTAATCGTAATAATACTACAAGTTAGTATAAAAGGGAAACAAACTTGATTTAATAAAACCGTGCAAAACAGCTAAATTTTGAACGGTCTCAGAATTCGACGAAACTTGTCCCAAACGTTGGTCTAGACCAAAGCATTTGTGTTGTAAATTTGCTAAGCGTAATAATAACTACAAGTTAGTATAAAAGGGAAACGAAATTGTTTTAATAAAATTGTTCAAAACAGCTAAATTTTGAGCATTCTCAGAATTCGACGAAACTTGACCCAAACGTAGGTCTAGATCCAAGAATTTGTGTGTTAAATTTCTAAGCATAATAATAATTATAAGTTAGTATAACAGGGGAAACAAACTTACTTTAATGAAACCGTGCAGAACAGCTAAATTTTGAACATTCTCAAAATTTTACGAAACTTGAACCAAACATAGATCTAGACCCAAGCATTTGTGTTATACATTTGCTAAGCGTTATAATAACTACAAGTCAGTATAAAACGAAAACAAACTTGTTTTAACAAAACCGTGCAAAACAGCTAAATTTTGAACGTTCTCAGAATTCGAATAGCCTGTCCCAAACGTTGGTCTACACCCAAGCATTTGTGTGGTAAATTTGCTAAGTGTAGTAATAACTACAAGTTAGTATAAAAGGAAACAAACTTGTTTTAATAAAACCGTGCAAAACAGCTAAATTTTGAGCATTCTCAGAATTCGACGAAAATTGATCCAAATGTAGGTCTAGACCCAAGAATTGTGTGTTAAATTTCCTAAGTGTAATAATAACTACAAGTTAATATAAAAGGGAAACAAACTTGCATTAATAAAACCGTGTAAAACAGCTAACTTATGAACGTTTTCAGAATTCGACGAAACTTTTTTTTTTTGGGTAAGTGTAATTTTCATTAAAAAAAAAGAGAAGTATATTACAACAGTGTCCCTCATTAGATCTTGACCCATTCGCAGGTCTAGACCCAAGCATTTGTGTTGTAAATTTGCTAATCGTAATAATAACTACAAGTTAGTATAAAAGGTAAACAAACTTGTTTTAATAAAATCGTGCAAAACAACTAACTTTTGAACGTTCTTAGAATTCGACGAAACTTGACCCAATCGCAGGTCTAGACCCAAGCATTTGTGTTGTAAATTTGCTAATCGTAATAATACTACAAGTTAGTATAAAAGGGAAACAAACTTGATTTAATAAAACCGTGCAAAACAGCTAAATTTTGAACGGTCTCAGAATTCGACGAAACTTGACCCAAACGTTGGTCTAGACCAAAGCATTTGTGTTGTAAATTTGCTAAGCGTAATAATAACTACAAGTTAGTATAAAAGGGAAACAAAATTGTTTTAATAAAACTGTTCAAAACAGCTAAATTTTGAGCATTCTCAGAATTCGACGAAACTTGACCCAAACGTAGGTCTAGATCCAAGAATTTGTGTGTTAAATTTCTAAGCATAATAATAATTATAAGTTAGTATAACAGGGGAAACAAACTTACTTTAATGAAACCGTGCAGAACAGCTAAATTTTGAACATTCTCAAAATTTTACGAAACTTGAACCAAACATAGATCTAGACCCAAGCATTTGTGTTATACATTTGCTAAGCGTTATAATAACTACAAGTCAGTATAAAACGAAAACAAACTTGTTTTAATAAAACCGTGCAAAACAGCTAAATTTTGAACGTTCTCAGAATTCGAATAGCCTGTCCCAAACGTTGGTCTACACCCAAGCATTTGTGTGGTAAATTTGCTAAGTGTAGTAATAACTACAAGTTAGTATAAAAGGGAACAAACTTGTTTTAATAAAACCGTGCAAAACTGCTAAATTTTGAGCATTCTCAGAATTCGACGAAAATTGATCCAAACGTAGGTCTAGACCCAAGAATTGTGTGTTAAATTTCCTAAGTTTAATAATAACTACAAGTTAATATAAAAGGGAAACAAACTTGCATTAATAAAACCGTGTAAAACAGCTAACTTATGAACGTTTTCAGAATTCGACGAAACTTTTTTTTTTTTGTATAAGTGTAATTTTCATTAAAAAAAAAAGAGAAGTATATTACAACAGTGTCCCTCATTAGATCTTGACCCATTCGCAGGTCTAGACCCAAGCATTTGTGTTGTAAATTTGCTAATCGTAATAATAACTACAAGTTAGTATAAAAGGTAAACAAACTTGTTTTAATAAAATCGTGCAAAACAACTAACTTTTGAACGTTCTTAGAATTCGACGAAACTTGACCCAATCGCAGGTCTAGACCCAAGCATTTGTGTTGTAAATTTGCTAATCGTAATAATACTACAAGTTAGTATAAAAGGGAAACAAACTTGATTTAATAAAACCGTGCAAAACAGCTAAATTTTGAACGGTCTCAGAATTCGACGAACCTTGACCCAAACGTTGGTCTAGACCAAAGCATTTGTGTTGTAAATTTGCTAAGCGTAATAATAACTACAAGTTAGTATAAAAGGGAAACAAAATTGTTTTAATAAAACTGTTCAAAACAGCTAAATTTTGAGCATTCTCAGAATTCGACGAAACTTGACCCAAACGTAGGTCTAGATCCAAGAATTTGTGTGTTAAATTTCTAAGCATAATAATAATTATAAGTTAGTATAACAGGGGAAACAAACTTACTTTAATGAAACCGTGCAGAACAGCTAAATTTTGAACATTCTCAAAATTTTACGAAACTTGAACCAAACATTGACCTAGACCCAAGCATTTGTGTTATACATTTGCTAAGCGTTATAATAACTACAAGTCAGTATAAAACGAAAACAAACTTGTTTTAATAAAACCGTGCAAAACAGCTAAATTTTGAACGTTCTCAAAATTCGAATAGCCTGTCCCAAACGTTGGTCTACACCCAAGCATTTGTGTGGTAAATTTGCTAAGTGTAGTAATAACTACAAGTTAGTATAAAAGGGAACAAACTTGTTTTAATAAAACCGTGCAAAACAGCTAAATTTTGAGCATTCTCAGAATTCGACGAAAATTGATCCAAACGTAGGTCTAGACCCAAGAATTGTGTGTTAAATTTCCTAAGTTTAATAATAACTACAAGTTAATATAAAAGGGAAACAAACTTGCATTAATAAAACCGTGTAAAACAGCTAACTTATGAACGTTTTCAGAATTCGACGAAACTTTTTTTTTTTTGTATAAGTGTAATTTTCATTAAAAAAAAAAGAGAAGTATATTACAACAGTGTCCCTCATTAGATCTTGACCCATTCGCAGGTCTAGACCCAAGCATTTGTGTTGTAAATTTGCTAATCGTAATAATAACTACAAGTTAGTATAAAAGGTAAACAAACTTGTTTTAATAAAATCGTGCAAAACAACTAACTTTTGAACGTTCTTAGAATTCGACGAAACTTGACCCAATCGCAGGTCTAGACCCAAGCATTTGTGTTGTAAATTTGCTAATCGTAATAATACTACAAGTTAGTATAAAAGGGAAACAAACTTGATTTAATAAAACCGTGCAAAACAGCTAAATTTTGAACGGTCTCAGAATTCGACGAAACTTGTCCCAAACGTTGGTCTAGACCAAAGCATTTGTGTTGTAAATTTGCTAAGCGTAATAATAACTACAAGTTAGTATAAAAGGGAAACGAAATTGTTTTAATAAAATTGTTCAAAATAGCTAAATTTTGAGCATTCTCAGAATTCGACGAAACTTGACCCAAACGTAGGTCTAGATCCAAGAATTTGTGTGTTAAATTTCTAAGCATAATAATAATTATAAGTTAGTATAACAGGGGAAACAAACTTACTTTAATGAAACCGTGCAGAACAGCTAAATTTTGAACATTCTCAAAATTTTACGAAACTTGAACCAAACATAGATCTAGACCCAAGCATTTGTGTTATACATTTGCTAAGCGTTATAATAACTACAAGTCAGTATAAAACGAAAACAAACTTGTTTTAACAAAACCGTGCAAAACAGCTAAATTTTGAACGTTCTCAGAATTCGAATAGCCTGTCCCAAACGTTGGTCTACACCCAAGCATTTGTGTGGTAAATTTGCTAAGTGTAGTAATAACTACAAGTTAGTATAAAAGGAAACAAACTTGTTTTAATAAAACCGTGCAAAACAGCTAAATTTTGAGCATTCTCAAAATTCGACGAAAATTGATCCAAATGTAGGTCTAGACCCAAGAATTGTGTGTTAAATTTCCTAAGTGTAATAATAACTACAAGTTAATATAAAAGGGAAACAAACTTGCATTAATAAAACCGTGTAAAACAGCTAACTTATGAACGTTTTCAGAATTCGACGAAACTTTTTTTTTTTGGGTAAGTGTAATTTTCATTAAAACAAAAGAGAAGTATATTACAACAGTGTCCCTCATTAGATCTTGACCCATTCGCAGGTCTAGACCCAAGCATTTGTGTTGTAAATTTGCTAATCGTAATAATAACTACAAGTTAGTATAAAAGGTAAACAAACTTGTTTTAATAAAATCGTGCAAAACAACTAACTTTTGAACGTTCTTAGAATTCGACGAAACTTGACCCAATCGCAGGTCTAGACCCAAGCATTTGTGTTGTAAATTTGCTAATCGTAATAATACTACAAGTTAGTATAAAAGGGAAACAAACTTGATTTAATAAAACTGTGCAAAACAGCTAAATTTTGAACGGTCTCAGAATTCGACGAAACTTGACCCAAACGTTGGTCTAGACCAAAGCATTTGTGTTGTAAATTTGCTAAGCGTAATAATAACTACAAGTTAGTATAAAAGGGAAACAAAATTGTTTTAATAAAACTGTTCAAAACAGCTAAATTTTGAGCATTCTCAGAATTCGACGAAACTTGAACCAAACGTAGGTCTAGATCCAAGAATTTGTGTGTTAAATTTCTAAGCATAATAATAATTATAAGTTAGTATAACAGGGGAAACAAACTTACTTTAATGAAACCGTGCAGAACAGCTAAATTTTGAACATTCTCAAAATTTTACGAAACTTGAACCAAACATAGATCTAGACCCAAGCATTTGTGTTATACATTTGCTAAGCGTTATAATAACTACAAGTCAGTATAAAACGAAAACAAACTTGTTTTAATAAAACCGTGCAAAACAGCTAAATTTTGAACGTTCTCAGAATTCGAATAGCCTGTCCCAAACGTTGGTCTACACCCAAGCATTTGTGTGGTAAATTTGCTAAGTGTAGTAATAACTACAAGTTAGTATAAAAGGGAACAAACTTGTTTTAATAAAACCGTGCAAAACTGCTAAATTTTGAGCATTCTCAGAATTCGACGAAAATTGATCCAAACGTAGGTCTAGACCCAAGAATTGTGTGTTAAATTTCCTAAGTTTAATAATAACTACAAGTTAATATAAAAGGGAAACAAACTTGCATTAATAAAACCGTGTAAAACAGCTAACGTATGAACGTTTTCAAAATTCGACGAAACATTTTTTTTTTTTGTATAAGTGTAATTTTCATTAAAAAAAAAAGAGAAGTATATTACAACAGTGTCCCTCATTAGATCTTGACCCATTCGCAGGTCTAGACCCAAGCATTTGTGTTGTAAATTTGCTAATCGTAATAATAACTACAAGTTAGTATAAAAGGTAAACAAACTTGTTTTAATAAAATCGTGCAAAACAACTAACTTTTGAACGTTCTTAGAATTCGACGAAACTTGACCCAATCGCAGGTCTAGACCCAAGCATTTGTGTTGTAAATTTGCTAATCATAATAATACTACAAGTTAGTATAAAAGGGAAACAAACTTGATTTAATAAAACCGTGCAAAACAGCTAAATTTTGAACGGTCTCAGAATTCGACGAACCTTGACCCAAACGTTGGTCTAGACCAAAGCATTTGTGTTGTAAATTTGCTAAGCGTAATAATAACTACAAGTTAGTATAAAAGGGAAACAAAATTGTTTTAATAAAACTGTTCAAAACAGCTAAATTTTGAGCATTCTCAGAATTCGACGAAACTTGACCCAAACGTAGGTCTAGATCCAAGAATTTGTGTGTTAAATTTCTAAGCATAATAATAATTATAAGTTAGTATAACAGGGGAAACAAACTTACTTTAATGAAACCGTGCAGAACAGCTAAATTTTGAACATTCTCAAAATTTTACGAAACTTGAACCAAACATAGACCTAGACCCAAGCATTTGTGTTATACATTTGCTAAGCGTTATAATAACTTCAAGTCAGTATAAAACGAGAACAAACTTGTTTTAATAAAACCGTGCAAAACAGCTAAATTTTGAACGTTCTCAGAATTCGAATAGCCTGTCCCAAACGTTGGTCTACACCCAAGCATTTGTGTGGTAAATTTGCTAAGTGTAGTAATAACTACAAGTTAGTATAAAAGGGAACAAACTTGTTTTAATAAAACCGTGCAAAACAGCTAAATTTTGAGCATTCTCAGAATTCGAAGAAAATTGATCCAAACGTAGGTCTAGACCCAAGAATTGTGTGTTAAATTTCCAAAGTTTAATAATAACTACAAGTTAATATAAAAGGGAAACAAACTTGCATTAATAAAACCGTGTAAAACAGCTAACTTATGAACGTTTTCAGAATTCGACGAAACTTTTTTTTTTTGTATAAGTGTAATTTTCATTAAAAAAAAAAGAGAAGTATATTACAACAGTGTCCCTCATTAGATCTTGACCCATTCGCAGGTCTAGACCCAAGCATTTGTGTTGTAAATTTGCTAATCGTTATAATAACTACAAGTTAGTATAAAAGGTAAACAAACTTGTTTTAATAAAATCGTGCAAAACAACTAACTTTTGAACGTTCTTAGAATTCGACGAAACTTGACCCAATCGCAGGTCTAGACCCAAGCATTTGTGTTGTAAATTTGCTAATCGTAATAATACTACAAGTTAGTATAAAAGGGAAACAAACTTGATTTAATAAAACCGTGCAAAACAGCTAAATTTTGAACGGTCTCAGAATTCGACGAAACTTGACCCAAACGTTGGTCTAGACCAAAGCATTTGTGTTGTAAATTTGCTAAGCGTAATAATAACTACAAGTTAGTATAAAAGGGAAACAAAATTGTTTTAATAAAACTGTTCAAAACAGCTAAATTTTGAGCATTCTCAGAATTCGACGAAACTTGACCCAAACGTAGGTCTAGATCCAAGAATTTGTGTGTTAAATTTCTAAGCATAATAATAATTATAAGTTAGTATAACAGGGGAAACAAACTTACTTTAATGAAACCGTGCACAACAGCTAAATTTTGAACATTCTCAAAATTTTACGAAACTTGAACCAAACATAGATCTAGACCCAAGCATTTGTGTTATACATTTGCTAAGCGTTATAATAACTACAAGTCAGTATAAAACGAAAACAAACTTGTTTTAACAAAACCGTGCAAAACAGCTAAATTTTGAACGTTCTCAGAATTCGAATAGCCTGTCCCAAACGTTGGTCTACACCCAAGCATTTGTGTGGTAAATTTGCTAAGTGTAGTAATAACTACAAGTTAGTATAAAAGGGAACAAACTTGTTTTAATAAAACCGTGCAAAACAGCTAAATTTTGAGCATTCTCAGAATTCGACGAAAATTGATCCAAACGTAGGTCTAGACCCAAGAATTGTGTGTTAAATTTCCTAAGTGTAATAATAACTACAAGTTAATATAAAAGGGAAACAAACTTGCATTAATAAAACCGTGTAAAACAGCTAACTTATGAACGTTTTCAGAATTCGACGAAACTTTTTTTTTTTGGGTAAGTGTAATTTTCATTAAAAAAAAAGAGAAGTATATTACAACAGTGTCCCTCATTAGTTCTTGACCCATTCGCAGGTCTAGACCCAAGCATTTGTGTTGTAAATTTGCTAATCGTAATAATAACTACAAGTTAGTATAAAAGGTAAACAAACTTGTTTTAATAAAATCGTGCAAAACAACTAACTTTTGAACGTTCTTAGAATTCGACGAAACTTGACCCAATCGCAGGTCTAGACCCAAGCATTTGTGTTGTAAATTTGCTAATCGTAATAATACTACAAGTTAGTATAAAAGGGAAACAAACTTGATTTAATAAAACCGTGCAAAACAGCTAAATTTTGAACGGTCTCAGAATTCGACGAAACTTGACCCAAACGTTGGTCTAGACCAAAGCATTTGTGTTGTAAATTTGCTAAGCGTAATAATAACTACAAGTTAGTATAAAAGGGAAACAAAATTGTTTTAATAAAACTGTTCAAAACAGCTAAATTTTGAGCATTCTCAGAATTCGACGAAACTTGACCCAAACGTAGGTCTAGATCCAAGAATTTGTGTGTTAAATTTCTAAGCATAATAATAATTATAAGTTAGTATAACAGGGGAAACAAACTTACTTTAATGAAACCGTGCAGAACAGCTAAATTTTGAACATTCTCAAAATTTTACGAAACTTGAACCAAACATAGATCTAGACCCAAGCATTTGTGTTATACATTTGCTAAGCGTTATAATAACTACAAGTCAGTATAAAACGAAAACAAACTTGTTTTAATAAAACCGTGCAAAACAGCTAAATTTTGAACGTTCTCAGAATTCGAATAGCCTGTCCCAAACGTTGGTCTACACCCAAGCATTTGTGTGGTAAATTTGCTAAGTGTAGTAATAACTACAAGTTAGTATAAAAGGGAACAAACTTGTTTTAATAAAACCGTGCAAAACTGCTAAATTTTGAGCATTCTCAGAATTCGACGAAAATTGATCCAAACGTAGGTCTAGACCCAAGAATTGTGTGTTAAATTTCCTAAGTTTAATAATAACTACAAGTTAATATAAAAGGGAAACAAACTTGCATTAATAAAACCGTGTAAAACAGCTAACTTATGAACGTTTTCAGAATTCGACGAAACTTTTTTTTTTTTGTATAAGTGTAATTTTCATTAAAAAAAAAAGAGAAGTATATTACAACAGTGTCCCTCATTAGATCTTGACCCATTCGCAGGTCTAGACCCAAGCATTTGTGTTGTAAATTTGCTAATCGTAATAATAACTACAAGTTAGTATAAAAGGTAAACAAACTTGTTTTAATAAAATCGTGCAAAACAACTAACTTTTGAACGTTCTTAGAATTCGACGAAACTTGACCCAATCGCAGGTCTAGACCCAAGCATTTGTGTTGTAAATTTGCTAATCATAATAATACTACAAGTTAGTATAAAAGGGAAACAAACTTGATTTAATAAAACCGTGCAAAACAGCTAAATTTTGAACGGTCTCAGAATTCGACGAACCTTGACCCAAACGTTGGTCTAGACCAAAGCATTTGTGTTGTAAATTTGCTAAGCGTAATAATAACTACAAGTTAGTATAAAAGGGAAACAAAATTGTTTTAATAAAACTGTTCAAAACAGCTAAATTTTGAGCATTCTCAGAATTCGACGAAACTTGACCCAAACGTAGGTCTAGATCCAAGAATTTGTGTGTTAAATTTCTAAGCATAATAATAATTATAAGTTAGTATAACAGGGGAAACAAACTTACTTTAATGAAACCGTGCAGAACAGCTAAATTTTGAACATTCTCAAAATTTTACGAAACTTGAACCAAACATAGACCTAGACCCAAGCATTTGTGTTATACATTTGCTAAGCGTTATAATAACTACAAGTCAGTATAAAACGAAAACAAACTTGTTTTAATAAAACCGTGCAAAACAGCTAAATTTTGAACGTTCTCAGAATTCGAATAGCCTGTCCCAAACGTTGGTCTACACCCAAGCATTTGTGTGGTAAATTTGCTAAGTGTAGTAATAACTACAAGTTAGTATAAAAGGGAACAAACTTGTTTTAATAAAACCGTGCAAAACAGCTAAATTTTGAGCATTCTCAGAATTCGACGAAAATTGATCCAAACGTAGGTCTAGACCCAAGAATTGTGTGTTAAATTTCCTAAGTTTAATAATAACTACAAGTTAATATAAAAGGGAAACAAACTTGCATTAATAAAACCGTGTAAAACAGCTAACTTATGAACGTTTTCAGAATTCGACGAAACTTTTTTTTTTTTGTATAAGTGTAATTTTCATTAAAAAAAAAAGAGAAGTATATTACAACAGTGTCCCTCATTAGATCTTGACCCATTCGCAGGTCTAGACCCAAGCATTTGTGTTGTAAATTTGCTAATCGTAATAATAACTACAAGTTAGTATAAAAGGTAAACAAACTTGTTTTAATAAAATCGTGCAAAACAACTAACTTTTGAACGTTCTTAGAATTCGACGAAACTTGACCCAATCGCAGGTCTAGATCCAAGCATTTGTGTTGTAAATTTGCTAATCGTAATAATACTACAAGTTAGTATAAAAGGGAAACAAACTTGATTTAATAAAACCGTGCAAAACAACTAAATTTTGAACGGTCTCAGAATTCGACGAAACTTGACCCAAACGTTGGTCTAGACCAAAGCATTTGTGTTGTAAATTTGCTAAGCGTAATAATAACTACAAGTTAGTATAAAAGGGAAACAAAATTGTTTTAATAAAACTGTTCAAAACAGCTAAATTTTGAGCATTCTCAGAATTCGACGAAACTTGACCCAAACGTAGGTCTAGATCCAAGAATTTGTGTGTTAAATTTCTAAGCATAATAAAAATTATAAGTTAGTATAACAGGGAAACAAACTTACTTTAATGAAACCGTGCAGAACAGCTAAATTTTGAACATTCTCAAAATTTTACGAAACTTGAACCAAACATAGATCTAGACCCAAGCATTTATGTTATACATTTGCTAAGCGTTATAATAACTACAAGTCAGTATAAAACGAAAACAAACTTGCTTTAATAAAACCGTGCAAAACAGCTAAATTTTGAACGTTCTCAGAATTCGAATAGCCTGTCCCAAACGTTGGTCTACACCCAAGCATTTGTGTGGTAAATCTGCTAAGTGTAATAATAACTACAAGTTAGTATAAAAGGGAACAAACTTGTTTTAATAAAACCGTGCAAAACAGCTAAATTTTGAGAATTCTCAGAATTCGACGAAAATTGATCCAAACGTAGGTCTAGACCCAAGAATTGTGTGTTAAATTTCCTAAGTGTAATAATAACTACAAGTTAATATAAAAGGGAAACAAACTTGTTTTAATAAAACCGTGTAAAACAGCTAACTTATGAACGTTTTCAGAATTCGACGAAACTTTTTTTTTTGGGGGTAAGTGTAATTTTCATTAAAAAAAAAAAGAGAAGTATATTACAACAGTGTCCCTCATTAGATCTTGACCCATTCGCAGGTCTAGACCCAAGCATTTGTGTTGTAAATTTGCTAATCGTAATAATAACTACAAGTTAGTATAAAAGGTAAACAAACTTGTTTTAATAAAATCGTGCAAAACAACTAACTTTTGAACGTTCTTAGAATTCGACGAAACTTGACCCAATCGCAGGTCTAGACCCAAGCATTTGTGTTGTAAATTTGCTAATCGTAATAATACTACAAGTTAGTATAAAAGGGAAACAAACTTGATTTAATAAAACCGTGCAAAACAGCTAAATTTTGAACGGTCTCAGAATTCGACAAAACTTGACCCAAACGTTGGTCTAGACCAAAGCATTTGTGTTGTAAATTTGCTAAGCGTAATAATAACTACAAGTTAGTATAAAAGGAAAACAAAATTGTTTTAATAAAACTGTTCAAAACAGCTAAATTTTGAGCATTCTCAGAATTCGACGAAACTTGACCCAAACGTAGGTCTAGATCCAAGAATTTGTGTGTTAAATTTCTAAGCATAATAATAATTATAAGTTAGTATAACAGGGAAACAAACTTACTTTAATGAAACCGTGCAGAACAGCTAAATTTTGAACATTCTCAAAATTTTACGAAACATGAACCAAACATAGATCTAGACCCAAGCATTTGTGTTATACATTTACTAAGCGTTATAATAACTACAAGTCAGCATAAAACGAAAACAAACTTGCTTTAATAAAACCGTGCAAAACAGCTAAATTTTGAACGTTCTCAGAATTCGAATAGCCTGTCCCAAACGTTGGTCTACACCCAAGCATTTGTGTGGTAAATTTGCTAAGTGTAGTAATAACTATAAGTTAGTATAAAAGGGAACAAACTTGTTTTAATAAAACCGTGCAAAACAGCTAAATTTTGAGCATTCTCAGAATTCGACGAAAATTGATCCAAACGTAGGTCTAGACCCAAGAATTGTGTGTTAAATTTCTTAAGTGTAATAATAACTACAAGTTAATATAAAAGGGAAACAAACTTGCATTAATAAAACCGTGTAAAACAGCTAACTTATGAACGTTTTCAGAATTCGACGAAACATTTTTTTTTGGGGTAAGTGTAATTTTCATTAAAAAAAAAGAGAAGTATATTACAACAGTGTCCCTCATTAGATCTTGACCCATTCGCAGGTCTAGACCCAAGCATTTGTGTTGTAAATTTGCTAATCGTAATAATAACTACAAGTTAGTATAAAAGGTAAACAAACTTGTTTTAATAAAATCGTGCAAAACAACTAACTTTTGAACGTTCTTAGAATTCGACGAAACTTGACCCAATCGCAGGTCTAGACCCAAGCATTTGTGTTGTAAATTTGCTAATCGTAATAATACTACAAGTTAGTATAAAAGGGAAACAAACTTGATTTAATAAAACCGTGCAAAATAGCAAAATTTTGAACGGTCTCAGAATTCGACGAAACTTGACCCAAACGTTGGTCTAGACCAAAGCATTTGTGTTGTAAATTTGCTAAGCGTAATAATAACTACAAGTTAGTATAAAAGGGAAACAAAATTGTTTTAATAAAACTGTTCAAAACAGCTAAATTTTGAGCATTCTCAGAATTCGACGAAACTTGACCCAAACGTAGGTCTAGATCCAAGAATTTGTGTGTTAAATTTCTAAGCATAATAATAATTATAAGTTAGTATAACAGGGAAACAAACTTACTTTAATGAAACCGTGCAGAACAGCTAAATTTTGAACATTCTCAAAATTTTACGAAACTTGAACCAAACATAGATCTAGACCCAAGCATTTGTGTTATACATTTGCTAAGCGTTATAATAACTACAAGTCAGTATAAAACGAAAACAAACTTGCTTTAATAAAACCGTGCAAAACAGCTAAATTTTGAACGTTCTCAGAATTCGAATAGCCTGTCCCAAACGTTGGTCTACACCCAAGCATTTGTGTGGTAAATCTGCTAAGTGTAATAATAACTACAAGTTAGTATAAAAGGGAACAAACTTGTTTTAATAAAACCGTGCAAAACAGCTAAATTTTGAGCATTCTCAGAATTCGACGAAAATTGATCCAAACGTAGGTCTAGACCCAAGAATTGTGTGTTAAATTTCCTAAGTGTAATAATAACTACAAGTTAATATAAAAGGGAAACAAACTTGCATTAATAAAACCGTGTAAAACAGCTAACTTATGAACGTTTTCAGAATTCGACGAAACATTTTTTTTTGGGGTAAGTGTAATTTTCATTAAAAAAAAAAGAGAAGTATATTACAACAGTGTCCCTCATTAGATCTTGACCCATTCGCAGGTCTAGACCCAAGCATTTGTGTTGTAAATTTGCTAATCGTAATAATAACTACAAGTTAGTATAAAAGGTAAACAAACTTGTTTAAATAAAATCGTGCAAAACAACTAACTTTTGAACGTTCTTAGAATTCGACGAAACTTGACCCAATTGCAGGTCTAGACCCAAGCATTTGTGTTGTAAATTTGCTAATCGTAATAATACTACAAGTTAGTATAAAAGGGAAACAAACTTGATTTAATAAAACCGTGCAAAATAGCAAAATTTTGAACGGTCTCAGAATTCGACGAAACTTGACCCAAACGTTGGTCTAGACCAAAGCATTTGTGTTGTAAATTTGCTAAGCGTAATAATAACTACAAGTTAGTATAAAAGGGAAACAAAATTGTTTTAATAAAACTGTTCAAAACAGCTAAATTTTGAGCATTCTCAGAATTCGACGAAACTTGACCCAAACGTAGGTCTAGATCCAAGAATTTGTGTGTTAAATTTCTAAGCATAATAATAATTATAAGTTAGTATAACAGGGAAACAAACTTACTTTAATGAAACCGTGCAGAACAGCTAAATTTTGAACATTCTCAAAATTTTACGAAACTTGAACCAAACATAGATCTAGACCCAAGCATTTGTGTTATACATTTGCTAAGCGTTATAATAACTACAAGTCAGTATAAAACGAAAACAAACTTGCTTTAATAAAACCGTGCAAAACAGCTAAATTTTGAACGTTCTCAGAATTCGAATAGCCTGTCCCAAACGTTGGTCTACACCCAAGCATTTGTGTGGTAAATCTGCTAAGTGTAATAATAACTACAAGTTAGTATAAAAGGGAACAAACTTGTTTTAATAAAACCGTGCAAAACAGCTAAATTTTGAGCATTCTCAGAATTCGACGAAAATTGATCCAAACGTAGGTCTAGACCCAAGAATTGTGTGTTAAATTTCCTAAGTGTAATAATAACTACAAGTTAATATAAAAGGGAAACAAACTTGTTTTAATAAAACCGTGTAAAATAGCTAACTTATGAACGTTTTCAGAATTCGACGAAACTTTTTTTTTTGGGGGTAAGTGTAATTTTCATTAAAAAAAAAAAGAGAAGTATATTACAACAGTGTCCCTCATTAGATCTTGACCCATTCGCAGGTCTAGACCCAAGCATTTATGTTGTAAATTTGCTAATCGTAATAATAACTACAAGTTAGTATAAAAGGTAAACAAACTTGTTTTAATAAAATCGTGCAAAACAACTAACTTTTGAACGTTCTTAGAATTCGACGAAACTTGACCCAATCGCAGGTCTAGACCCAAGCATTTGTGTTGTAAATTTGCTAATCGTAATAATACTACAAGTTAGTATAAAAGGGAAACAAACTTGATTTAATAAAACCGTGCAAAACTACTAAATTTTGAACGGTCTAAGAATTCGACGAAACTTGACCCAAACGTTGGTCTAGACCAAAGCATTTGTGTTGTAAATTTGCTAAGCGTAATAATAACTACAAGTTAGTATAAAAGGGAAACAAAATTGTTTTAATAAAACTGTTCAAAACAGCTAAATTTTGAGCATTCTCAGAATTCGACGAAACTTGACCCAAACGTAGGTCTAGATCCAAGAATTTGTGTGTTAAATTTCTAAGCATAGTAATAATTATAAGTTAGTATAACAGGGAAACAAACTTACTTTAATGAAACCGTGCAGAACAGCTAAATTTTGAACATTCTCAAAATTTTACGAAACTTGAACCAAACATAGATCTAGACCCAAGCATTTGTGTTATACATTTGCTAAGCGTTATAATAACTACAAGTCAGTATAAAACGAAAACAAACTTGCTTTAATAAAACCGTGCAAAACAGCTAAATTTTGAACGTTCTCAGAATTCGAATAGCCTGTCCCAAACGTTGGTCTACACCCAAGCATTTGTGTGGTAAATCTGCTAAGTGTAATAATAACTACAAGTTAGTATAAAAGGGAACAAACTTGTTTTAATAAAACCGTGCAAAACAGCTAAATTTTGAGCATTCTCAGAATTCGACGAAAATTGATCCAAACGTAGGTCTAGACCCAAGAATTGTGTGTTAAATTTCCTAAGTGTAATAATAACTACAAGTTAATATAAAAGGGAAACAAACTTGCATTAATAAAACCGTGTAAAACAGCTAACTTATGAACGTTTTCAGAATTCGACGAAACATTTTTTTTTGGGGTAAGTGTAATTTTCATTAAAAAAAAAAGAGAAGTATATTACAACAGTGTCCCTCATTAGATCTTGACCCATTCGCAGGTCTAGACCCAAGCATTTGTGTTGTAAATTTGCTAATCGTAATAATAACTACAAGTTAGTATAAAAGGTAAACAAACTTGTTTTAATAAAATCGTGCAAAACAACTAACTTTTGAACGTTCTTAGAATTCGACGAAACTTGACCCAATTGCAGGTCTAGACCCAAGCATTTGTGTTGTAAATTTGCTAATCGTAATAATACTACAAGTTAGTATAAAAGGGAAACAAACTTGATTTAATAAAACCGTGCAAAATAGCAAAATTTTGAACGGTCTCAGAATTCGACGAAACTTGACCCAAACGTTGGTCTAGACCAAAGCATTTGTGTTGTAAATTTACTAAGCGTAATAATAACTACAAGTTAGTATAAAAGGGAAACAAAAGTGTTTTAATAAAACTGTTCAAAACAGCTAAATTTTGAGCATTCTCAGAATTCGACGAAACTTGACCCAAACGTAGGTCTAGATCCAAGAATTTGTGTGTTAAATTTCTAAGCATAATAATAATTATAAGTTAGTATAACAGGGAAACAAACTTACTTTAATGAAACCGTGCAGAATAGCTAAATTTTGAACATTCTCAAAATTTTACGAAACTTGAACCAAACATAGATCTAGACCCAAGCATTTGTGTTATACATTTGCTAAGCGTTATAATAACTACAAGTCAGTATAAAACGAAAACAAACTTGCTTTAATAAAACCGTGCAAAACAGCTAAATTTTGAACGTTCTCAGAATTCGAATAGCCTGTCCCAAACGTTGGTCTACACCCAAGCATTTGTGTGGTAAATCTGCTAAGTGTAATAATAACTACAAGTTAGTATAAAAGGGAACAAACTTGTTTTAATAAAACCGTGCAAAACAGCTAAATTTTGAGCATTCTGAGAATTCGACGAAAATTGATCCAAACGTAGGTCTAGACCCAGGAATTGTGTGTTAAATTTCCTAAGTGTAATAATAACTACAAGTTAATATAAAAGGGAAACAAACTTGTTTTAATAAAACCGTGTAAAACCGCTAACTTATGAACGTTTTCAGAATTCGACGAAACTTTTTTTTTTGGGGGTAAGTGTAATTTTCATTAAAAAAAAAAAAGAGAAGTATATTACAATAGTGTCCCTCATTAGATCTTGACCCATTCACAGGTCTAGACCTAAGCATTTGTGTTGTAAATTTGCTAATCGTAATAATAACTACAAGTTAGTATAAAAGGTAAACAAACTTGTTTTAATAAAATCGTGCAAAACAACTAACTTTTGAACGTTCTTAGAATTCGACGAAACTTGACCCAATCGCAGGTCTAGACCCAAGCATTTGTGTTGTAAATTTGCTAATCGTAATAATACTACAAGTTAGTATAAAAGGGAAACAAACTTGATTTAATAAAACCGTGCAAAACAGCTAAATTTTGAACGGTCTCAGAATTCGACGAAACTCGACCCAAACGTTGGTCTAGACCGAAGCATTTGTGTTGTAAATTTGCTAAGCGTAATAATAACTACAAGTTAGTATAAAAGGGCAACAAAATTGTTTTAATAAAACTGTTCAAAATAGCTAAAATTTGAGCATTCTCAGAATTCGACGAAACTTGACCCAAACGTAGGTCTAGATCCAAGAATTTGTGTGTTAAATTTCTAAGCATAATAATAATTATAAGTTAGTATAACAGGGAAACAAACTTACTTTAATGAAACCCTGCAGAACAGCTAAATTTTGAACATTCTCAAAATTTTACGAAACTTGAACCAAACATAGATCTAGACCCAAGCATTTGTGTTATACATTTGCTAAGCGTTATAATAACTACAAGTTAGTATAAAACGAAAACAAACTTGCTTTAATAAAACCGTGCAAAACAGCTAAATTTTGAACGTTCTCAGAATTCGAATAGCCTGTCCCAAACGTTGGTCTACACCCAAGCATTTGTGTAGTAAATTTGCTAAGTGTAATAATAACTACAAGTTAGTATAAAAGGGAACAAACTTGTTTTAATAAAATCGTGCAAAACAGCTAAATTTTGAGCATTCTCAGAATTCGACGAAAATTGATCCAAACGTAGGTCTAGACCCAATAATTGTGTGTTAAATTTCCTAAGTGTAATAATAACTACAAGTTAATATAAAAGGGAAACAAACTTGCATTAATAAAACCGTGTAAAACAACTAACTTATGAACATTTTCAGAATTCGACGAAACATTTTTTTTTGGGGTAAGTGTAATTTTCATTAAAAAAAAAAAGAGAAGTATATTACAACAGTGTCCCTCATTAGATCTTGACCCATTCGCAGGTCTAGACCCAAGCATTTGTGTTGTAAATTTGCTAATCGTAATAATAACTACAAGTTAGTATAAAAGGTAAACAAACTTGTTTTAATAAAATCGTGCAAAACAACTAACTTTTGAACGTTCTTAGAATTCGACGAAACTTGACCCAATCGCAGGTCTAGACCCAAGCATTTGTGTTGTAAATTTGCTAATCGTAACAATACTACAAGTTAGTATAAAAGGGAAACAAACTTGATTTAATAAAACCATGCAAAACAGCTAAATTTTGAACGGTCTCAGAATTCGACGAAACTTGACCCAAACGTTGGTCTAGACCAAAGCATTTGTGTTGTAAATTTGCTAAGCGTAATAATAACTACAAGTTAGTATAAAAGGGAAACAAAATTATTTTAATAAAACTGTTCAAAACAGCTAAATTTTGAGCATTCTCAGAATTCGACGAAACTTGACCCAAACGTAGGTCTAGATCTAAGAATTTGTGTGTTAAATTTCTAAGCATAATAATAATTATAAGTTAGTATAACAGGGAAACAAACTTACTTTAATAAAACCGTGCAGAACAGCTAAATTTTGAACATTCTCAAAATTTTACGAAACTTGAACCAAACATAGATCTAGACCCAAGCATTTGTGTTATACATTTGCTAAGCGTTATAATAACTACAAGTCAGTATAAAACGAAAACAAACTTGCTTTAATAAAACCGTGCAAAACAGCTAAATTTTGAACGTTCTCAGAATTCGAATGGCCTGTCCCAAACGTTGGTCTACACCCAAGCATTTGTGTGGTAAATTTGCTAAGTGTAATAATAACTACAAGTTAGTATAAAAGGGAACAAACTTGTTTTAATAAAACCGTGCAAAACAGCTAAATTTTGAGCATTTTCAGAATTCGACGAAAATTGATCCAAACGTAGGTCTAGACCCAAGAATTGTGTGTTAAATTTTCTAAGTGTAATAATAACAACAAGTTAATATAAAAGGGAAACAAACTTGTTTTAATAAAACCGTGTAAAACAGCTAACTTATGAACGTTCTCAGAATTCGACGAAACTTGACCCAATCGCAGGTCTAGAACCAAGCCTTTGTGTTGTAAATTTGCTAATCGTAATAATAACTACAAGTTAGTATAAAAGGAAAACAAACTTGTTTTAATAAAACCATGCAAAACAATTAACTTTTGAACGTTCTTAGAATTCGACGAAACTTGACCCAATCGCAGGTCTAGACCCAAGCATTTGTGTTGTAAATTTGCTAATCGTAATAATAACTACAAGTTAGTATAAAAGGAAAACAAACTTGTGTTAATAAACCCGTGCAAACCAGCTAAATTTTGAACGGTCTCAGAATTCGACGAAACTTGACCCAAACGTTGGTCTAGACCAAAGCATTTGTGTTGTAAATTTGCTAAGCGTAATAATAACTACAAGTTAGTATAAAAGGGAAACAAACTTGTTTTAATAAAACCGTGCAAAACAACTAACTTTTGAACGTTCTTAGAATTCGACGAAACTTGACCCAATCGCAGGTCTAGACCCAAGCATTTGTGTGTTAAATTTTCTAAGTATAATAATAACTACAAGTTAATATAAAAGGGAAACAAACTTGCATTAATAAAACCGTGTAAAACAGCTAACTTATGAACGTTTTCAGAATTCGACGAAACTTTTTTTTTTGGGGGTAAGTGTAATTTTCATTAAAAAAAAAAAGAGAAGTATATTACAACAGTGTCCCTCATTAGATCTTGACCCTTTCGCAAGTCTAGACCCAAGCATTTGTGTTGTAAATTTGCTAATCGTAATAATAACTACAAGTTAGTATAAAAGGTAAACAAACTTGTTTTAATAAAATCGTGCAAAACAACTAACTTTTGAATGTTCTTAGAATTCGACGAAACTTGACCCAATCGCAGGTCTAGACCCAAGCATTTGTGTTGTAAATTTGCTAATCGTAATAATACTACAAGTTAGTATAAAAGGGAAACAAACTTGATTTAATAAAACCGTGCAAAACAACTAAATTTTGAACGGTCTCAGAATTCGACGAAACTTGACCCAAACGTTGGTCTAGACCAAAGCATTTGTGTTGTAAATTTGCTAAGCGTAATAATAACTACAAGTTAGTATAAAAGGGAAACAAAATTGTTTTAATAAAACTGTTCAAAACAGCTAAATTTTGAGCATTCTCAGAATTCGACGAAACTTGACCCAAACGTAGGTCTAGATCCAAGAATTTGTGTGTTAAAGTTCTAAGAATAATAATAATTATAAGTTAGTATAACAGGGAAACAAACTTACTTTAATAAAACCGTGCAGAACAGCTAAATTTTGAATATTCTCAAAATTTTACGAAACTTGAACCAAACATAGATCTAGACCCAAGCATTTGTGTTATACATTTGCTAAGCGTTATAATAACTACAAGTCAATATAAAACGAAAATAACCTTGCTTTAATAAAACCGTGCAAAACAGCTAAATTTTGAACGTTCTCAGAATTCGAATAGCCTGTCCCAAACGTTGGTCTACACCCAAGCATTTGTATGGTAAATTTGCTGAGTGTAATAATAACTACAAGTTAGTATAAAAGGGAACAAACTTGTTTTAATAAACCATGCAAAACAGCTAAATTTTGAGCATTCTCAGAATTCGACGAAAATTGATCCAAACGTAGGTCTAGACCCAAGAATTGTGTGTTAAATTTCCTAAGTGTAATAATAACAACAAGTTAATATAAAAGGGAAACAAACTTGTTTTAATAAAACCGTGTAAAACAGCTAACTTATGAATGTTCTCAAAATTCGACGAAACTTGACCCAATCGCAGGTCTAGAACCAAGCCTTTGTGTTGTAAATTTGCTAATCGTAATAATAACTACAAGTTAGTATAAAAGGAAAACAAACTTGTTTTAATAAAACCATGCAAAACAACTAACTTTTGAACGTTCTTAGAATTCGACGAAACCTATCTCAAACGTTGAGCTAGACACAAGCATTTGTGTGGTAAATTTTCTAAGCGTAATAATAACTACAAGTTAGTGTAAAAGGGAAACAAAATTGTTTTAATAATACCGAGGAAAATAGCTAATATTTGAACGTTCTCAGAATTCAACGAAACTTGACCCAATCCCAGGTTTAGACCCAAGCATTTTTATTGGAAAATTGCCAAGCGTAATAATAACTATAAGTTAGTATAAAAAGAAAAAAAACTTATTTCAATAAAACCGTGCAAAACAGCTAACTTTTGAACATTCTCAAAATTCGACGAAACGTGACCCAATCGTAGGTCTAGACCCTAGAATATCTGTGGTAAATTTTCTAAGCGTAATAATAACTACAAGTTAGTATAAAAGGGAAACAAACTTGTTTTAATAAAACCGTGTAAAACAGCTAAATTTTGAGCATTCTCAGAATTCGACTAAACTTGATCCAAACGTAGGTCTACACCCAAGAATTTGTGTGTTAAATTTCCTAAGTGTAATAATAACTACAAGTTAATATAAAAGGGAAACATACTTGTTTTAATAAAACCGTGTAAAACAGCTAACTTATGAACGTTTTCAGAATTCGACGAAACTTTTTTTTTTTGGGGTAAGTGTAATTTTCATTAAAAAAAAAAGAGAAGTATATTACAACAGTGTCCCTCATTAGATCTTGACCCATTCGCAGGTCTAGACCCAAGCATTTGTGTTGTAAATTTGCTAATCGTAATAATAACTACAAGTTAGTATAAAAGGTAAACAAACTTGTTTTAATAAAATCGTGCAAAACAACAAACTTTTGAACGTTCTTAGAATTCGACGAAACTTGACCCAATCGCAGGTCGTGACCCAAGCATTTGTGTTGTAAATTTGCTAATCGTAATAATACTACAAGTTAGTATAAAAGGGAAACAAACTTGATTTAATAAAACCGTGCAAAACAGCTAAATTTTGAACGGTCTCAGAATTCGACGAAACTTGACCCAAACGTTGGTCTAGACCAAAGCATTTGTGTTGTAAATTTGCTAAGCGTAATAATAACTACAAGTTAGTATAAAAGGGAAACAAAATTGTTTTAATAAAACTGTTCAAAACAGCTAAACTTTGAGCATTCTCAGAATTCGACGAAACTTGACCCAAACGTAGGTCTAGATCCAAGAATTTGTGTGTTAAATTTCTAAGCATAATAATAATTATAAGTTAGTATAACATGGAAACAAACTTACTTTAATAAAACCGTGCAGAACAGCTAAATTTTGAACATTCTCAAAATTTTACGAAACTTGAACCAAACATAGATCTAGACCCAAGCATTTGTGTTATACATTTGCTAAGCGTTATAATAACTACAAGTCAGTATAAAACGAAAACAAACTTGCTTTAATAAAACCGTGCAAAACAGCTAAATTTTGAACGTTCTCAGAATTCGAATAGCCTGTCCCAAACGTTGGTCTACACCCAAGCATTTGTGTGGTAAATTTGCTAAGTGTAATGATAACTACAAGTTAGTATAAAAGGGAACAAACTTATTTTAATAAAACCGTGCAAAACAGCTAAATTTTGAGCATTCTCAGAATTCGACGAAAATTGATCCAAACGTACGTCTAGACCCAAGAATTGTGTGTTAAATTTCCTAAGTGTAATAATAACAACAAGTTAATATAAAAGGGAAACAAACTTGTTTTAATAAAACCGTGTAAAACAGCTAACTTATGAATGTTCTCAGAATTCGACGAAACTTGACCCAATCGCAGGTCTAGAACCAAGCCTTTGTGTTGTAAATTTGCTAATCGTAATAATAACTACATGTTATTATAAAAGGTAAACAAACTTGTTTTAATAAAATCGTGCAAAACAACAAACTTTTGAACGTTCTTAGAATTCGACGAAACTTGACCCAATCGCAGGTCGTGACCCAAGCATTTGTGTTGTAAATTTGCTAATCGTAATAATACTACAAGTTAGTATAAAAGGGAAACAAACTTGATTTAATAAAACCGTGCAAAACAGCTAAATTTTGAACGGTCTCAGAATTCGACGAAACTTGACCCAAACGTTGGTCTAGACCAAAGCATTTGTGTTGTAAATTTGCTAAGCGTAATAATAACTACAAGTTAGTATAAAAGGGAAACAAAATTGTTTTAATAAAACTGTTCAAAACAGCTAAACTTTGAGCATTCTCAGAATTCGACGAAACTTGACCCAAACGTAGGTCTAGATCCAAGAATTTGTGTGTTAAATTTCTAAGCATAATAATAATTATAAGTTAGTATAACATGGAAACAAACTTACTTTAATAAAACCGTGCAGAACAGCTAAATTTTGAACATTCTCAAAATTTTACGAAACTTGAACCAAACATAGATCTAGACCCAAGCATTTGTGTTATACATTTGCTAAGCGTTATAATAACTACAAGTCAGTATAAAACGAAAACAAACTTGCTTTAATAAAACCGTGCAAAACAGCTAAATTTTGAACGTTCTCAGAATTCGAATAGCCTGTCCCAAACGTTGGTCTACACCCAAGCATTTGTGTGGTAAATTTGCTAAGTGTAATAATAACTACAAGTTAGTATAAAAGGGAACAAACTTATTTTAATAAAACCGTGCAAAACAGCTAAATTTTGAGCATTCTCAGAATTCGACGAAAATTGATCCAAACGTAGGTCTAGACCCAAGAATTGTGTGTTAAATTTCCTAAGTGTAATAATAACAACAAGTTAATATAAAAGGGAAACAAACTTGTTTTAATAAAACCGTGTAAAACAGCTAACTTATGAATGTTCTCAGAATTCGACGAAACTTGACCCAATCGCAGGTCTAGAACCAAGCCTTTGTGTTGTAAATTTGCTAATCGTAATAATAACTACAAGTTAGTATAAAAGGAAAACAAACTTGTTTTAATAAAACCATGCAAAACAACTAACTTTTGAACGTTCTTAGAATTCGATGAAACTTGACCCAATCGCAGGTCTAGACCCAAGCATTTGTGTTGTAAATTTGCTAATCGTAATAATAACTACAAGTTAGTATAAAAGGAAAACAAACTTGTTTTAATAAACCCGTGCAAACCAGCTAAATTTTGAACGGTCTCAGAATTCGACGAAACTTGACCCAAACGTTGGTCTAGACCAAAGCATTTGTGTTGTAAATTTGCTAAGCGTAATAATAACTACAAGTTAGTATAAAAGGGAAACAAACTTGTTTTAATAAAACCGTGCAAAACAGCTAAATTTTGAACGTTCTCAGAATTCGACGAAACCTATCTCAAACGTTGAGCTAGACACAAGCATTTGTGTGGTAAATTTTCTAAGCGTAATAATAACTACAAGTTAGTGTAAAAGGGAAACAAAATTGTTTTAATAATACCGAGGAAAACAGCTAATATTTGAACGTTCTCAGAATTCAACGAAACTTGACCCAATCCCAGGTTTAGACCCAAGCATTTTTATTGGAAAATTGCCAAGCGTAATAATAACTATAAGTTAGTATAAAAAGAAAAAAAACTTATTTCAATAAAACCGTGCAAAACAGCTAACTTTTGAACATTCTCAAAATTCGACGAAACGTGACCCAATCGTAGGTCTAGACCCTAGAATATCTGTGGTAAATTTTCTAAGCGTAATAATAACTACAAGTTAGTATAAAAGGGAAACAAACTTGTTTTAATAAAACCGTGTAAAACAGCTAAATTTTGAGCATTCTCAGAATTCGACTAAACTTGATCCAAACGTAGGTCTACACCCAAGAATTTGTGTGTTAAATTTCCTAAGTGTAATAATAACTACAAGTTAATATAAAAGGGAAACATACTTGTTTTAATAAAACCGTGTAAAACAGCTAACTTATGAACGTTTTCAGAATTCGACGAAACTTTTTTTTTTTGGCGTAAGTGTAATTTTCATTAAAAAAAAAAAGAGAAGTATATTACAACAGTGTCCCTCATTAGATCTTGACCCATTCGCAGGTCTAGACGCAAGCATTTGTGTTGTAAATTTGCTAATCGTAATAATAACTACAAGTTAGTATAAAAGGTAAACAAACTTGTTTTAATAAAATCGTGCAAAACAACAAACTTTTGAACGTTCTTAGAATTCGACGAAACTTGACCCAATCGCAGGTCGTGACCCAAGCATTTGTGTTGTAAATTTGCTAATCGTAATAATACTACAAGTTAGTATAAAAGGGACACAAACTTGATTTAATAAAACCGTGCAAAACAGCTAAATTTTGAACGGTCTCAGAATTCGACGAAACTTGACCCAAACGTTGGTCTAGACCAAAGCATTTGTGTTGTAAATTTGCTAAGCGTAATAATAACTACAAGTTAGTATAAAAGGGAAACAAAATTATTTTAATAAAACTGTTCAAAACAGCTAAACTTTGAGCATTCTCAGAATTCGACGAAACTTGACCCAAACGTAGGTCTAGATCCAAGAATTTGTGTGTTAAATTTCTAAGCATAATAATAATTATAAGTTAGTATAACATGGAAACAAACTTACTTTAATAAAACCGTGCAGAACAGCTAAATTTTGAACATTCTCAAAATTTTACGAAACTTGAACCAAACATAGATCTAGACCCAAGCATTTGTGTTATACATTTGCTAAGCGTTATAATAACTACAAGTCAGTATAAAACGAAAACAAACTTGCTTTAATAAAACCGTGCAAAACAGCTAAATTTTGAACGTTCTCAGAATTCGAATAGCCTGTCCCAAACGTTGGTCTACACCCAAGCATTTGTGTGGTAAATTTGCTAAGTGTAATAATAACTACAAGTTAGTATAAAAGGGAACAAACTTATTTTAATAAAACCGTGCAAAACAGCTAAATTTTGAGCATTCTCAGAATTCGACGAAAATTGATCCAAACGTAGGTCTAGACCCAAGAATTGTGTGTTAAATTTCCTAAGTGTAATAATAACAACAAGTTAATATAAAAGGGAAACAAACTTGTTTTAATAAAACCGTGTAAAACAGCTAACTTATGAATGTTCTCAGAATTCGACGAAACTTGACCCAATCGCAGGTCTAGAACCAAGCCTTTGTGTTGTAAATTTGCTAATCGTAATAATAACTACAAGTTAGTATAAAAGGAAAACAAACTTGTTTTAATAAAACCATGCAAAACAACTAACTTTTGAACGTTCTTAGAATTCGATGAAACTTGACCCAATCGCAGGTCTAGACCCAAGCATTTGTGTTGTAAATTTGCTAATCGTAATAATAACTACAAGTTAGTATAAAAGGAAAACAAACTTGTTTTAATAAACCCGTGCAAACCAGCTAAATTTTGAACGGTCTCAGAATTCGACGAAACTTGACCCAAACGTTGGTCTAGACCAAAGCATTTGTGTTGTAAATTTGCTAAGCGTAATAATAACTACAAGTTAGTATAAAAGGGAAACAAACTTGTTTTAATAAAACCGTGCAAAACAGCTAAATTTTGAACGTTCTCAGAATTCGACGAAACCTATCTCAAACGTTGAGCTAGACACAAGCATTTGTGTGGTAAATTTTCTAAGCGTAATAATAACTACAAGTTAGTGTAAAAGGGAAACAAAATTGTTTTAATAATACCGAGGAAAACAGCTAATATTTGAACGTTCTCAGAATTCAACGAAACATGACCCAATCCCAGGTTTAGACCCAAGCATTTTTATTGGAAAATTGCCAAGCGTAATAATAACTATAAGTTAGTATAAAAAGAAAAAAAACTTATTTCAATAAAACCGTGCAAAACAGCTAACTTTTGAACATTCTCAAAATTCGACGAAACGTGACCCAATCGTAGGTCTAGACCCTAGAATATCTGTGGTAAATTTTCTAAGCGTAATAATAACTACAAGTTAGTATAAAAGGGAAACAAACTTGTTTTAATAAAACCGTGTAAAACAGCTAAATTTTGAGCATTCTCAGAATTCGACTAAACTTGATCCAAACGTAGGTCTACACCCAAGAATTTGTGTGTTAAATTTCCTAAGTGTAATAATAACTACAAGTTAATATAAAAGGGAAACATACTTGTTTTAATAAAACCGTGTAAAACAGCTAACTTATGAACGTTTTCAGAATTCGACGAAACTTTTTTTTTTTGGCGTAAGTGTAATTTTCATTAAAAAAAAAAAGAGAAGTATATTACAACAGTGTCCCTCATTAGATCTTGACCCATTCGCAGGTCTAGACGCAAGCATTTGTGTTGTAAATTTGCTAATCGTAATAATAACTACAAGTTAGTATAAAAGGTAAACAAACTTGTTTTAATAAAATCGTGCAAAACAACAAACTTTTGAACGTTCTTAGAATTCGACGAAACTTGACCCAATCGCAGGTCGTGACCCAAGCATTTGTGTTGTAAATTTGCTAATCGTAATAATACTACAAGTTAGTATAAAAGGGACACAAACTTGATTTAATAAAACCGTGCAAAACAGCTAAATTTTGAACGGTCTCAGAATTCGACGAAACTTGACCCAAACGTTGGTCTAGACCAAAGCATTTGTGTTGTAAATTTGCTAAGCGTAATAATAACTACAAGTTAGTATAAAAGGGAAACAAAATTATTTTAATAAAACTGTTCAAAACAGCTAAACTTTGAGCATTCTCAGAATTCGACGAAACTTGACCCAAACGTAGGTCTAGATCCAAGAATTTGTGTGTTAAATTTCTAAGCATAATAATAATTATAAGTTAGTATAACATGGAAACAAACTTACTTTAATAAAACCGTGCAGAACAGCTAAATTTTGAACATTCTCAAAATTTTACGAAACTTGAACCAAACATAGATCTAGACCCAAGCATTTGTGTTATACATTTGCTAAGCGTTATAATAACTACAAGTCAGTATAAAACGAAAACAAACTTGCTTTAATAAAACCGTGAAAACAGCTAAATTTTGAACGTTCTCAGAATTCGAATAGCCTGTCCCAAACGTTGGTCTACACCCAGGCATTTGTGTGGTAAATTTGCTAAGTGTAATAATAACTACAAGTTAGTATAAAAGGGAACAAACTTGTTTTAATAAAACCGTGCAAAACAGCTAAATTTTGAGCATTCTCAGAATTCGACGAAAATTGATCCAAACGTAGGTCTAGACCCGAGAATTGTGTGTTAAATTTCCTAAGTGTAATAATAACAACAAGTTAATATAAAAGGGAAACAAACTTGTTTTAATAAAACCGTGTAAAACAGCTAACTTATGAACGTTCTCAGAATTCGACGAAACTTGACCCAATCGCAGGTCTGGAACCAAGCCTTTGTGTTGTAAATTTGCTAATCGTAATAATAACTACAAGTTAGTATAAAAGGAAAACAAACTTGTTTTAATAAACCCGTGCAAACCAGCTAAATTTTGAACGGTCTCAGAATTCGACGAAACTTGACCCAAACGTTGGTCTAGACCAAAGCATTTGTGTTGTAAATTTGCTAAGCGTAATAATAACTACAAGTTAGTATAAAAGGGAAACAAACTTGTTTTAATAAAACCGTGCAAAACAGCTAAATTTTGAATGTTCTCAGAATTCGACGAAACCTATCTCAAACGTTGAGCTAGACACAAGCATTTGTGTGGTAAATTTTCTAAGCGTAATAATAACTACAAGTTATTGTAAAAGGGAAACAAACTTGTTTTAATAATACCGAGGAAAACAGCTAATATTTGAACGTTCTCAGAATTCAACGAAACTTGACCCAATCCCAGGTCTAGACCCAAGCATTTTTATCGGAAAATTGCCAAGCGTAATAATAACTACAAGTTAGTATAAAAAGGAAAAAAACTTATTTCAATAAAACCGTCCAAAACAGCTAACTTTTGAACGTTCTCAAAATTCGACGAAACTTGACCCAATCGTAGGCCTAGACCCTAGAATATCTGTGGTAAATTTTCTATGCGTAATAATAACTACAAGTTAGTATAAAAGGGAAACAAACTTGTTTTAATAAAACCGTGCAAAACAGCTAAATTTTGAGCATTCTCAGAATTTGACTAAACTTGATCCAAACGTAGGTCTAGACCCAAGAATTTGTGTGTTAAATTTCCTAAGTGTAATAATAACTACAAGTTAATATAAAAGAGAAACAAACTTGTTTTAATAAAACCGTGTAAAACAGCTAACTTATGAACGTTTTCAGAATTCGACGAAACTTTTTTTTTTTGGGTGAGTGTAATTTTCATTAAAAAAAAAAAGAGAAGTATATTACAACAGTCTCCCTCATTAGATCTTGACCCATTCGCAGGTCTAGACCCAAGCATTTGTGTTGTAAATTTGCTAATCGTAATAATAACTACAAGTTAGTATAAAAGGTAAACAAACTTGTTTTAATAAAATCGTGCAAAACAACTAACTTTTGAACGTTCTTAGAATTCGACGAAACTTGACCCAATCGCAGGCTAGACCCAAGCATTTGTGTTGTAAATTTGCTAATCGTAATAATACTACAAGTTAGTATAAAAGGAAAACAAACTTGATTTAATAAAACCGTGCAAAACAGCTAAATTTTGAACGGTTTCAGAATTCGACGAAACTTGACCCAAACGTTGGTCTAGACGAAAGCATTTGTGTTGTAAATTTGCTAAGCGTAATAATAACTACAAGTTAGTATAAAAGGGAAACAAAATTGTTTTAATAAAACTGTTCAAAACAGCTAAATTTTGAGCATTCTCAGAATTCGACGAAACTTGACCCAAACGTAGGTCTAGATCCAAGAATTTGTGTGTTAAATTTCTAAGAAAAATAATAATTATAAGTTAGTATAACAGGGAAACAAACTTACTTTAATAAAACCGTGCAGAACAGCTTAATTTTGAATATTCTCAAAATTTTACGAAACTTGAACCTAGACCCAAGCATTTGTGTTATACATTTGCTAAGCGTTATAATAACTACAAGTCAATTTAAAACGAAAACAAACTTGCTTTAATAAAACCGTGCAAAACAGCTAAATTTTGAACGTTCTCAGAATTCGAATAGCCTGTCCCAAGCGTTGGTCTACACCCAGCATTTGTGTGGTAAATTTTCTGAGTGTAATAATAACTACAAGTTAGTATAAAAGGGAACAAACTTGTTTTAATAAAACCGTGCAAAACAGCTAAATTTTGAGCATTCTCAGAATTCGACGAAAATTGATCCAAACGTAGGTCTAGACCCAAGAATTGTGTGTTAAATTTCCTAAGTGTAATAATAACAACAAGTTAATATAAAAGGGAAACAAACTTGTTTTAATAAAACCGTGTAAAACAGCTAACTTATGAACGTTCTCAGAATTCGACGAAACTTGACCCAATCGCAGGTCTAGAACCAAGCCTTTGTGTTGTAAATTTGCTAATCGTAATAATAACTACAAGTTAGTATAAAAGGAAAACAAACTTGTTTTAATAAAACCATGCAAAACAACTAACTTTTGAACGTTCTTAGAATTCGATGAAACTTGACCCAATCGCAGGTCTAGACCCAAGCATTTGTGTTGTAAATTTGCTAATCGTAATAATAACTACAAGTTAGTATAAAAGGAAAACAAACTTGTTTTAATAAACCCGTGCAAACCAGCTAAATTTTGAACGGTCTCAGAATTCGACGAAACTTGACCCAAAAGTTGGTCTAGACCAAAGCATTTGTGTTGTAAATTTGCTAAGCGTAATAATAACTACAAGTTAGTATAAAAGGGAAACAAACTTGTTTTAATAAAACCGTGCAAAACAGCTAAATTCTTTGAACGTTCTCAGAATTCGACGAAACCTATCTCAAACGTTGAGCTAGACACAAGCATTTGTGTGATAAATTTTCTAAGCGTAATAATAACTACAAGTAAGTGTAAAAGGGAAACAAACTTGTTTTAATAATACCGAGGAAAACAGCTAATATTTGAACGTTCTCAGAATTCAACGAAACTTGACCCAATCCCAGGTCTACACCCAAGCATTTTTATTGGAAAATTGCCAAGCGTAATAATAACTACAAGTTAGTATAAAAAGGAAATAAACTTATTTCAATAAAACCGTCCAAAACAGCTAACTTTTGAACGTTCTCAATATTCGACGAAACTTGACCCAATCGTAGGTCTAGACCCTAGAATATCTGTGGTAAATTTTCTAAGCGTAATAATAACTACAAGTTAGTATAAAAGGAAAACAAACTTGTTTTAATAAAACCGTGCAAAACAGCTAAATTTTGAGCATTCTCAGAATTCGACTAAACTTGATCCAAACGTAGGTCTAGACCCAAGAATTTGTGTGTTAAATTTCCTAAGTGTAATAATAACTACAAGTTAATATAAAAGAGAAAACAAACTTGTTTTAATAAAACCGTGTAAAACAACTAACTTATGAACGTTTTCAGAATTCGACGAAACTTTTTTTTTTTGGGGTAAGTGTAATTTTCATTAAAAAAAAAAAAGAGAAGTATATTACAACAGTGTCCCTCATTAGATCTTGACCCATTCGCAGGTCTAGACCCAAGCATTTGTGTTGTAAATTTGCTAATCGTAATAATAACTACAAGTTAGTATAAAAGGTAAACAAACTTGTTTTAATAAAATCGTGCAAAACAACTAACTTTTGAACGTTCTTAGAATTCGACGAAACTTGACCCAATCGCAGGTCTAGACCCAAGCATTTGTGTTGTAAATTTGCTAATCGTAATAATACTACAAGTTAGTATAAAAGGGAAACAAACTTGATTTAATAAAACCGTGCAAAACAGCTAAATTTTGAACGGTCTCAGAATTCGACGAAACTTGACCCAAACGTTGGTCTAGACGAAAGCATTTGTGTTGTAAATTTGCTAAGCGTAATAATAACTACAAGTTAGTATAAAAGGGAAACAAAATTGTTTTAATAAAACTGTTCAAAACAGCTAAATTTTGAGCATTCTCAGAATTCGACGAAATTTGACCCAAACGTAGGTCTAGATCCAAGAATTTGTGTGTTAAATTTCTAAGAAAAATAATAATTATAAGTTAGTATAACAGGGAAACAAACTTACTTTAATAAAACCGTGCAGAACAGCTTAATTTTGAATATTCTCAAAATTTTACGAAACTTGAACCAAACATAGATCTAGACCCAAGCATTTGTGTTATACATTTGCTAAGCGTTATAATAACTACAAGTCAATTTAAAACGAAAACAAACTTGCTTTAATAAAACCGTGCAAAACAGCTAAATTTTGAACGTTCTCAGAATTCGAATAGCCTGTCCCAAACGTTGGTCTACACCCAAGCATTTGTGTGGTAAATTTTCTGAGTGTAATAATAACTACAAGTTAGTATAAAAGGGAACAAACTTGTTTTAATAAAACCGTGCAAAACAGCTAAATTTTGAGCATTCTCAGAATTCGACGAAAATTGATCCAAACGTAGGTCTAGACCCAAGAATTATGTGTTAAATTTCCTAAGTGTAATAATAACAACAAGTTAATATAAAAGGGAAACAAACTTGTTTTAATAAAACCGTGTAAAACAGCTAACTTATGAATGTTCTCAGAATTCGACGAAACTTGACCCAATCGCAGGTCTAGAACCAAGCCTTTGTATTGTAAATTTGCTAATCGTAATAATAACTACAAGTTAGTATAAAAGGAAAACAAACTTGTTTTAATAAAACCATGCAAAACAACTAACTTTTGAACGTTCTTAGAATTCGACGAAACTTGATCCAATCGCAGGTCTAGACCCAAGCATTTGTGTTGTAAATTTGCTAATCGTAATAATAACTACAAGTTAGTATAAAAGGAAAACAAACTTGTTTTAATAAACCCGTGCAAACCAGCTAAATTTTGAACGGTCTCAGAATTCGACGAAACTTGACCCAAACGTTGGTCTAGACCAATGCATTTGTGTTGTAAATTTGCTAAGCGTAATAATAACTACAAGTTAGTATAAAAGGGAAACAAACTTGTTTTAATAAAACCGTGCAAAACAGCTAAATTTTGAACGTTCTCAGAATTCGACGAAACCTATCTCAAACGTTGAGCTAGACACAAGCATTTGTGTGGTAAATTTTCTAAGCGTAATAATAACTACAAGTTAGTGTAAAAGGGAAACAAACTTGTTTTAATAATACCGAGGAAAACAGCTAATATTTGAACGTTCTCAGAATTCAACGAAACTTGACCCAATCCCAGGTCTACACCCAAGCATTTTTATTGGAAAATTGCCAAGCGTAATAATAACTACAAGTTAATATAAAAAGGAAAAAAACTTATTTCAATAAAACCGTCCAAAACAGCTAACTTTTGAACGTTCTCAAAATTCGACGAAACTTGACCAAATCGTAGGTCTAGACCCTAGAATATCTGTGGTAAATTTTCTAAGCGTAATAATAACTACAAGTTAGTATAAAAGGGAAACAAACTTGTTTTAATAAAACCGTGCAAAACAGCTAAATTTTGAGCATTCTCAGAATTCGACTAAACTTGATCCAAACGTAGGTCTAGACCCAAGAATTTGTGTGTTAAATTTTCTAAGTGTAATAATAACTACAAGTTAATATAAAAGAGAAACAAACTTGTTTTAATAAAACCGTGTAAAACAGCTAACTTATGAACGTTTTCAGAATTCGACGAAACTTTTTTTTTTTTGGGTAAGTGTAATTTTCATTAAAAAAAAAAAGAGAAGTATATTACAACAGTGTCCCTCATTAGATCTTGACCCATTCGCAGGTCTAGACCCAAGCATTTGTGTTGTAAATTTGCTAATCGTAATAATAACTACAAGTTAGTATAAAAGGAAAACAAACTTGTTTTAATAAAACCATGCAAAACAACTAACTTTTGAACGTTTTTAGAATTCGACGAAACTTGACCAAATCGCATGTTTCGACCCAAGCATTTGTGTTGTAAATTTGCTAATCGTAATAATAACTACAAGTTAGTATAAAAGGAAAACCAACTTGTTTTAATAAACCCGTGCAAACCAGCTAAATTTTGAACGGTCTCAGAATTCGACGAAACTTGACCCAAACGTTGGTCTAGACCAAAGCATTTGTGTTGTAAATTTGCTAAGCGTAATAATAACTACAAGTTAGTATAAAAGGGAAACAAACTTGTTTTAATAAAACCGTGCAAAACAGCTAAATTTTGAATGTTCTCAGAATTCGACGAAACCTATCTCAAACGTTGAGCTAGACACAAGCATTTGTGTGGTAAATTTTCTAAGCGTAATAATAACTACAAGTTAGTGTAAAAGGGAAACAAACTTGTTTTAATAATACCGAGGAAAACAGCTAATATTTGAACGTTCTCAGAATTCAACGAAACTTGACCCAATCCCAGGTCTAGACCCAAGCATTTTTATTGGAAAATTGCCAAGCGTAATAATAACTACAAGTTAGTATAAAAAGGAAAAAAACTTATTTCAATAAAACCGTCCAAAACAGCTAACTTTTGAACGTTCTCAAAATTCGACGAAACTTGACCCAATCGTAGGCCTAGACCCTAGAATATCTGTGGTAAATTTTCTAAGCGTAATAATAACTACAAGTTAGTATAAAAGGGAAACAAACTTGTTTTAATAAAACCGTGTAAAACAGCTAAATTTTGAGCATTCTCAGAATTCGACTAAACTTGATCCAAACGTAGGTCTACACCCAAGAATTTGTGTGTTAAATTTCCTAAGTGTAATAATAACTACAAGTTAATATAAAAGGGAAACATACTTGTTTTAATAAAACCGTGTAAAACAGCTAACTTATGAACGTTTTCAGAATTCGACGAAACTTTTTTTTTTTGGGGTAAGTGTAATTTTCATTAAAAAAAAAAAGAGAAGTATATTACAACAGTGTCCCTCATTAGATCTTGACCCATTCGCAGGTCTAGACCCAAGCATTTGTGTTGTAAATTTGCTAATCGTAATAATAACTACAAGTTAGTATAAAAGGTAAACAAACTTGTTTTAATAAAATCGTGCAAAACAACAAACTTTTGAACGTTCTTAGAATTCGACGAAACTTGACCCAATCGCAGGTCGTGACCCAAGCATTTGTGTTGTAAATTTGCTAATCGTAATAATACTACAAGTTAGTATAAAAGGGACACAAACTTGATTTAATAAAACCGTGCAAAACAGCTAAATTTTGAACGGTCTCAGAATTCGACGAAACTTGACCCAAACGTTGGTCTAGACCAAAGCATTTGTGTTGTAAATTTGCTAAGCGTAATAATAACTACAAGTTAGTATAAAAGGGAAACAAAATTGTTTTAATAAAACTGTTCAAAACAGCTAAACTTTGAGCATTCTCAGAATTCGACGAAACTTGACCCAAACGTAGGTCTAGATCCAAGAATTTGTGTGTTAAATTTCTAAGCATAATAATAATTATAAGTTAGTATAACATGGAAACAAACTTACTTTAATAAAACCGTGCAGAACAGTTAAATTTTGAACATTCTCAAAATTTTACGAAACTTGAACCAAACATAGATCTAGACCCAAGCATTTGTGTTATACATTTGCTAAGCGTTATAATAACTACAAGTCAGTATAAAACGAAAACAAACTTGCTTTAATAAAACCGTGAAAACAGCTAAATTTTGAACGTTCTCAGAATTCGAATAGCCTGTCCCAAACGTTGGTCTACACCCAGGCATTTGTGTGGTAAATTTGCTAAGTGTAATAATAACTACAAGTTAGTATAAAAGGGAACAAACTTGTTTTAATAAAACCGTGCAAAACAGCTAAATTTTGAGCATTCTCAGAATTCGACGAAAATTGATCCAAACGTAGGTCTAGACCCGAGAATTGTGTGTTAAATTTCCTAAGTGTAATAATAACAACAAGTTAATATAAAAGGGAAACAAACTTGTTTTAATAAAACCGTGTAAAACAGCTAACTTATGAACGTTCTCAGAATTCGACGAAACTTGACCCAATCGCAGGTCTAGAACCAAGCCTTTGTGTTGTAAATTTGCTAATCGTAATAATAACTACAAGTTAGTATAAAAGGAAAACAAACTTGTTTTAATAAACCCGTGCAAACCAGCTAAATTTTGAACGGTCTCAGAATTCGACGAAACTTGACCCAAACGTTGGTCTAGACCAAAGCATTTGTGTTGTAAATTTGCTAAGCGTAATAATAACTACAAGTTAGTATAAAAGGGAAACAAACTTGTTTTAATAAAACCGTGCAAAACAGCTAAATTTTGAATGTTCTCAGAATTCGACGAAACCTATCTCAAACGTTGAGCTAGACACAAGCATTTGTGTGGTAAATTTTCTAAGCGTAATAATAACTACAAGTTATTGTAAAAGGGAAACAAACTTGTTTTAATAATACCGAGGAAAACAGCTAATATTTGAACGTTCTCAGAATTCAACGAAACTTGACCCAATCCCAGGTCTAGACCCAAGCATTTTTATCGGAAAATTGCCAAGCGTAATAATAACTACAAGTTAGTATAAAAAGGAAAAAAACTTATTTCAATAAAACCGTCCAAAACAGCTAACTTTTGAACGTTCTCAAAATTCGACGAAACTTGACCCAATCGTAGGCCTAGACCCTAGAATATCTGTGGTAAATTTTCTAAGCGTAATAATAACTACAAGTTAGTATAAAAGGGAAACAAACTTGTTTTAATAAAACCGTGCAAAACAGCTAAATTTTGAGCATTCTCAGAATTCGACTAAACTTGATCCAAACGTAGGTCTAGACCCAAGAATTTGTGTGTTAAATTTCCTAAGTGTAATAATAACTACAAGTTAATATAAAAGAGAAACAAACTTGTTTTAATAAAACCGTGTAAAACAGCTAACTTATGAACGTTTTCAGAATTCGACGAAACTTTTTTTTTTTGGGTGAGTGTAATTTTCATTAAAAAAAAAAAGAGAAGTATATTACAACAGTCTCCCTCATTAGATCTTGACCCATTCGCAGGTCTAGACCCAAGCATTTGTGTTGTAAATTTGCTAATCGTAATAATAACTACAAGTTAGTATAAAAGGTAAACAAACTTGTTTTAATAAAATCGTGCAAAACAACTAACTTTTGAACGTTCTTAGAATTCGACGAAACTTGACCCAATCGCAGGCTAGACCCAAGCATTTGTGTTGTAAATTTGCTAATCGTAATAATACTACAAGTTAGTATAAAAGGAAAACAAACTTGATTTAATAAAACCGTGCAAAACAGCTAAATTTTGAACGGTCTCAGAATTCGACGAAACTTGACCCAAACGTTGGTCTAGACGAAACCATTTGTGTTGTAAATTTGCTAAGCGTAATAATAACTACAAGTTAGTATAAAAGGGAAACAAAATTGTTTTAATAAAACTGTTCAAAACAGCTAAATTTTGAGCATTCTCAGAATTCGACGAAACTTGACCCAAACGTAGGTCTAGATCCAAGAATTTGTGTGTTAAATTTCTAAGAAAAATAATAATTATAAGTTAGTATAACAGGGAAACAAACTTACTTTAATAAAACCGTGCAGAACAGCTTAATTTTGAATATTCTCAAAATTTTACGAAACTTGAACCTAGACCCAAGCATTTGTGTTATACATTTGCTAAGCGTTATAATAACTACAAGTCAATTTAAAACGAAAACAAACTTGCTTTAATAAAACCGTGCAAAACAGCTAAATTTTGAACGTTCTCAGAATTCGAATAGCCTGTCCCAAGCGTTGGTCTACACCCAGCATTTGTGTGGTAAATTTTCTGAGTGTAATAATAACTACAAGTTAGTATAAAAGGGAACAAACTTGTTTTAATAAAACCGTGCAAAACAGCTAAATTTTGAGCATTCTCAGAATTCGACGAAAATTGATCCAAACGTAGGTCTAGACCCAAGAATTGTGTGTTAAATTTCCTAAGTGTAATAATAACAACAAGTTAATATAAAAGGGAAACAAACTTGTTTTAATAAAACCGTGTAAAACAGCTAACTTATGAACGTTCTCAGAATTCGACGAAACTTGACCCAATCGCAGGTCTAGAACCAAGCCTTTGTGTTGTAAATTTGCTAATCGTAATAATAACTACAAGTTAGTATAAAAGGAAAACAAACTTGTTTTAATAAAACCATGCAAAACAACTAACTTTTGAACGTTCTTAGAATTCGACGAAACTTGACCCAATCGCAGGTCTAGACCCAAGCATTTGTGTTGTAAATTTGCTAATCGTAATAATAACTACAAGTTAGTATAAAAGGAAAACAAACTTGTTTTAATAAACCCGTGCAAACCAGCTAAATTTTGAACGGTCTCAGAATTCGACGAAACTTGACCCAAAAGTTGGTCTAGACCAAAGCATTTGTGTTGTAAATTTGCTAAGCGTAATAATAACTACAAGTTAGTATAAAAGGGAAACAAACTTGTTTTAATAAAACCGTGCAAAACAGCTAAATTCTTTGAACGTTCTCAGAATTCGACGAAACCTATCTCAAACGTTGAGCTAGACACAAGCATTTGTGTGATAAATTTTCTAAGCGTAATAATAACTACAAGTAAGTGTAAAAGGGAAACAAACTTGTTTTAATAATACCGAGGAAAACAGCTAATATTTGAACGTTCTCAGAATTCAACGAAACTTGACCCAATCCCAGGTCTACACCCAAGCATTTTTATTGGAAAATTGCCAAGCGTAATAATAACTACAAGTTAGTATAAAAAGGAAAAAAACTTATTTCAATAAAACCGTCCAAAACAGCTAACTTTTGAACGTTCTCAAAATTCGACGAAACTTGACCCAATCGTAGGCCTAGACCCTAGAATATCTGTGGTAAATTTTCTAAGCGTAATAATAACTACAAGTTAGTATAAAAGGGAAACAAACTTGTTTTAATAAAACCGTGTAAAACAGCTAAATTTTGAGCATTCTCAGAATTCGACTAAACTTGATCCAAACGTAGGTCTACACCCAAGAATTTGTGTGTTAAATTTCCTAAGTGTAATAATAACTACAAGTTAATATAAAAGGGAAACATACTTGTTTTAATAAAACCGTGTAAAACAGCTAACTTATGAACGTTTTCAGAATTCGACGAAACTTTTTTTTTTTGGGGTAAGTGTAATTTTCATTAAAAAAAAAAAGAGAAGTATATTACAACAGTGTCCCTCATTAGATCTTGACCCATTCGCAGGTCTAGACCCAAGCATTTGTGTTGTAAATTTGCTAATCGTAATAATAACTACAAGTTAGTATAAAAGGTAAACAAACTTGTTTTAATAAAATCGTGCAAAACAACAAACTTTTGAACGTTCTTAGAATTCGACGAAACTTGACCCAATCGCAGGTCGTGACCCAAGCATTTGTGTTGTAAATTTGCTAATCGTAATAATACTACAAGTTAGTATAAAAGGGACACAAACTTGATTTAATAAAACCGTGCAAAACAGCTAAATTTTGAACGGTCTCAGAATTCGACGAAACTTGACCCAAACGTTGGTCTAGACCAAAGCATTTGTGTTGTAAATTTGCTAAGCGTAATAATAACTACAAGTTAGTATAAAAGGGAAACAAAATTGTTTTAATAAAACTGTTCAAAACAGCTAAACTTTGAGCATTCTCAGAATTCGACGAAACTTGACCCAAACGTAGGTCTAGATCCAAGAATTTGTGTGTTAAATTTCTAAGCATAATAATAATTATAAGTTAGTATAACATGGAAACAAACTTACTTTAATAAAACCGTGCAGAACAGCTAATTTTGAACATTCTCAAAATTTTACGAAACTTGAACCAAACATAGATCTAGACCCAAGCATTTGTGTTATACATTTGCTAAGCGTTATAATAACTACAAGTCAGTATAAAACGAAAACAAACTTGCTTTAATAAAACCGTGAAAACAGCTAAATTTTGAACGTTCTCAGAATTCGAATAGCCTGTCCCAAACGTTGGTCTACACCCAGGCATTTGTGTGGTAAATTTGCTAAGTGTAATAATAACTACAAGTTAGTATAAAAGGGAACAAACTTGTTTTAATAAAACCGTGCAAAACAGCTAAATTTTGAGCATTCTCAGAATTCGACGAAAATTGATCCAAACGTAGGTCTAGACCCGAGAATTGTGTGTTAAATTTCCTAAGTGTAATAATAACAACAAGTTAATATAAAAGGGAAACAAACTTGTTTTAATAAAACCGTGTAAAACAGCTAACTTATGAACGTTCTCAGAATTCGACGAAACTTGACCCAATCGCAGGTCTAGAACCAAGCCTTTGTGTTGTAAATTTGCTAATCGTAATAATAACTACAAGTTAGTATAAAAGGAAAACAAACTTGTTTTAATAAACCCGTGCAAACCAGCTAAATTTTGAACGGTCTCAGAATTCGACGAAACTTGACCCAAACGTTGGTCTAGACCAAAGCATTTGTGTTGTAAATTTGCTAAGCGTAATAATAACTACAAGTTAGTATAAAAGGGAAACAAACTTGTTTTAATAAAACCGTGCAAAACAGCTAAATTTTGAATGTTCTCAGAATTCGACGAAACCTATCTCAAACGTTGAGCTAGACACAAGCATTTGTGTGGTAAATTTTCTAAGCGTAATAATAACTACAAGTTATTGTAAAAGGGAAACAAACTTGTTTTAATAATACCGAGGAAAACAGCTAATATTTGAACGTTCTCAGAATTCAACGAAACTTGACCCAATCCCAGGTCTAGACCCAAGCATTTTTATCGGAAAATTGCCAAGCGTAATAATCACTACAAGTTAGTATAAAAAGGAAAAAAACTTATTTCAATAAAACCGTCCAAAACAGCTAACTTTTGAACGTTCTCAAAATTCGACGAAACTTGACCCAATCGTAGGCCTAGACCCTAGAATATCTGTGGTAAATTTTCTAAGCGTAATAATAACTACAAGTTAGTATAAAAGGGAAACAAACTTGTTTTAATAAAACCGTGCAAAACAGCTAAATTTTGAGCATTCTCAGAATTCGACTAAACTTGATCCAAACGTAGGTCTAGACCCAAGAATTTGTGTGTTAAATTTCCTAAGTGTAATAATAACTACAAGTTAATATAAAAGAGAAACAAACTTGTTTTAATAAAACCGTGTAAAACAGCTAACTTATGAACGTTTTCAGAATTCGACGAAACTTTTTTTTTTTGGGGTAAGTGTAATTTTCATTAAAAAAAAAAAGAGAAGTATATTACAACAGTGTCCCTCATTAGATCTTGACCCATTCGCAGGTCTAGACCCAAGCATTTGTGTTGTAAATTTGCTAATCGTAATAATAACTACAAGTTAGTATAAAAGGTAAACAAACTTGTTTTAATAAAATCGTGCAAAACAACAAACTTTTGAACGTTCTTAGAATTCGACGAAACTTGACCCAATCGCAGGTCGTGACCCAAGCATTTGTGTTGTAAATTTGCTAATCGTAATAATACTACAAGTTAGTATAAAAGGGACACAAACTTGATTTAATAAAACCGTGCAAAACAGCTAAATTTTGAACGGTCTCAGAATTCGACGAAACTTGACCCAAACGTTGGTCTAGACCAAAGCATTTGTGTTGTAAATTTGCTAAGCGTAATAATAACTACAAGTTAGTATAAAAGGGAAACAAAATTGTTTTAATAAAACTGTTCAAAACAGCTAAACTTTGAGCATTCTCAGAATTCGACGAAACTTGACCCAAACGTAGGTCTAGATCCAAGAATTTGTGTGTTAAATTTCTAAGCATAATAATAATTATAAGTTAGTATAACATGGAAACAAACTTACTTTAATAAAACCGTGCAGAACAGCTAATTTTGAACATTCTCAAAATTTTACGAAACTTGAACCAAACATAGATCTAGACCCAAGCATTTGTGTTATACATTTGCTAAGCGTTATAATAACTACAAGTCAGTATAAAACGAAAACAAACTTGCTTTAATAAAACCGTGAAAACAGCTAAATTTTGAACGTTCTCAGAATTCGAATAGCCTGTCCCAAACGTTGGTCTACACCCAGGCATTTGTGTGGTAAATTTGCTAAGTGTAATAATAACTACAAGTTAGTATAAAAGGGAACAAACTTGTTTTAATAAAACCGTGCAAAACAGCTAAATTTTGAGCATTCTCAGAATTCGACGAAAATTGATCCAAACGTAGGTCTAGACCCGAGAATTGTGTGTTAAATTTCCTAAGTGTAATAATAACAACAAGTTAATATAAAAGGGAAACAAACTTGTTTTAATAAAACCGTGTAAAACTGCTAACTTATGAACGTTCTCAGAATTCGACGAAACTTGACCCAATCGCAGGTCTAGAACCAAGCCTTTGTGTTGTAAATTTGCTAATCGTAATAATAACTACAAGTTAGTATAAAAGGAAAACAAACTTGTTTTAATAAACCCGTGCAAACCAGCAAAATTTTGAACGGTCTCAGAATTCGACGAAACTTGACCCAAACGTTGGTCTAGACCAAAGCATTTGTGTTGTAAATTTGCTAAGCGTAATAATAACTACAAGTTAGTATAAAAGGGAAACAAACTTGTTTTAATAAAACCGTGCAAAACAGCTAAATTTTGAATGTTCTCAGAATTCGACGAAACCTATCTCAAACGTTGAGCTAGACACAAGCATTTGTGTGGTAAATTTTCTAAGCGTAATAATAACTACAAGTTATTGTAAAAGGGAAACAAACTTGTTTTAATAATACCGAGGAAAACAGCTAATATTTGAACGTTCTCAGAATTCAACGAAACTTGACCCAATCCCAGGTCTAGACCCAAGCATTTTTATCGGAAAATTGCCAAGCGTAATAATAACTACAAGTTAGTATAAAAAGGAAAAAAACTTATTTCAATAAAACCGTCCAAAACAGCTAACTTTTGAACGTTCTCAAAATTCGACGAAACTTGACCCAATCGTAGGCCTAGACCCTAGAATATCTGTGGTAAATTTTCTAAGCGTAATAATAACTACAAGTTAGTATAAAAGGGAAACAAACTTGTTTTAATAAAACCGTGCAAAACAGCTAAATTTTGAGCATTCTCAGAATTCGACTAAACTTGATCCAAACGTAGGTCTAGACCCAAGAATTTGTGTGTTAAATTTCCTAAGTGTAATAATAACTACAAGTTAATATAAAAGAGAAACAAACTTGTTTTAATAAAACCGTGTAAAACAGCTAACTTATGAACGTTTTCAGAATTCGACGAAACTTTTTTTTTTTGGGTGAGTGTAATTTTCATTAAAAAAAAAAAGAGAAGTATATTACAACAGTCTCCCTCATTAGATCTTGACCCATTCGCAGGTCTAGACCCAAGCATTTGTGTTGTAAATTTGCTAATCGTAATAATAACTACAAGTTAGTATAAAAGGTAAACAAACTTGTTTTAATAAAATCGTGCAAAACAACTAACTTTTGAACGTTCTTAGAATTCGACGAAACTTGACCCAATCGCAGGCTAGACCCAAGCATTTGTGTTGTAAATTTGCTAATCGTAATAATACTACAAGTTAGTATAAAAGGAAAACAAACTTGATTTAATAAAACCGTGCAAAACAGCTAAATTTTGAACGGTCTCAGAATTCGACGAAACTTGACCCAAACGTTGGTCTAGACGAAACCATTTGTGTTGTAAATTTGCTAAGCGTAATAATAACTACAAGTTAGTATAAAAGGGAAACAAAATTGTTTTAATAAAACTGTTCAAAACAGCTAAATTTTGAGCATTGTCAGAATTCGACGAAACTTGACCCAAACGTAGGTCTAGATCCAAGAATTTGTGTGTTAAATTTCTAAGAAAAATAATAATTATAAGTTAGTATAACAGGGAAACAAACTTACTTTAATAAAACCGTGCAGAACAGCTTAATTTTGAATATTCTCAAAATTTTACGAAACTTGAACCTAGACCCAAGCATTTGTGTTATACATTTGCTAAGCGTTATAATAACTACAAGTCAATTTAAAACGAAAACAAACTTGCTTTAATAAAACCGTGCAAAACAGCTAAATTTTGAACGTTCTCAGAATTCGAATAGCCTGTCCCAAGCGTTGGTCTACACCCAAGCATTTGTGCGGTAAATTTTCTGAGTGTAATAATAACTACAAGTTAGTATAAAAGGGAACAAACTTGTTTTAATAAAACCGTGCAAAACAGCTAAATTTTGAGCATTCTCAGAATTCGACGAAAATTGATCCAAACGTAGGTCTAGACCCAAGAATTGTGTGTTAAATTTCCTAAGTGTAATAATAACAACAAGTTAATATAAAAGGGAAACAAACTTGTTTTAATAAAACCGTGTAAAACAGCTAACTTATGAACGTTCTCAGAATTCGACGAAACTTGACCCAATCGCAGGTCTAGAACCAAGCCTTTGTGTTGTAAATTTGCTAATCGTAATAATAACTACAAGTTAGTATAAAAGGAAAACAAACTTGTTTTAATAAAACCATGCAAAACAACTAACTTTTGAACGTTCTTAGAATTCGACGAAACTTGACCCAATCGCAGGTCTAGACCCAAGCATTTGTGTTGTAAATTTGCTAATCGTAATAATAACTACAAGTTAGTATAAAAGGAAAACAAACTTGTTTTAATAAACCCGTGCAAACCAGCTAAATTTTGAACGGTCTCAGAATTCGACGAAACTTGACCCAAAAGTTGGTCTAGACCAAAGCATTTGTGTTGTAAATTTGCTAAGCGTAATAATAACTACAAGTTAGTATAAAAGGGAAACAAACTTGTTTTAATAAAACCGTGCAAAACAGCTAAATTCTTTGAACGTTCTCAGAATTCGACGAAACCTATCTCAAACGTTGAGCTAGACACAAGCATTTGTGTGATAAATTTTCTAAGCGTAATAATAACTACAAGTAAGTGTAAAAGGGAAACAAACTTGTTTTAATAATACCGAGGAAAACAGCTAATATTTGAACGTTCTCAGAATTCAACGAAACTTGACCCAATCCCAGGTCTACACCCAAGCATTTTTATTGGAAAATTGCCAAGCGTAATAATAACTACAAGTTAGTATAAAAAGGAAAAAAACTTATTTCAATAAAACCGTCCAAAACAGCTAACTTTTGAACGTTCTCAATATTCGACGAAACTTGACCCAATCGTAGGTCTAGACCCTAGAATATCTGTGGTAAATTTTCTAAGCGTAATAATAACTACAAGTTAGTATAAAAGGAAAACAAACTTGTTTTAATAAAACCGTGCAAAACAGCTAAATTTTGAGCATTCTCAGAATTCGACTAAACTTGATCCAAACGTGGGTCTAGACCCAAGAATTTGTGTGTTAAATTTCCTAAGTGTAATAATAACTACAAGTTAATATAAAAGAGAAAACAAACTTGTTTTAATAAAACCGTGTAAAACAACTAACTTATGAACGTTTTCAGAATTCGACGAAACTTTTTTTTTTTGGGGTAAGTGTAATTTTCATTAAAAAAAAAAAAGAGAAGTATATTACAACAGTGTCCCTCATTAGATCTTGACCCATTCGCAGGTCTAGACCCAAGCATTTGTGTTGTAAATTTGCTAATCGTAATAATAACTACAAGTTAGTATAAAAGGTAAACAAACTTGTTTTAATAAAATCGTGCAAAACAACTAACTTTTGAACGTTCTTAGAATTCGACGAAACTTGACCCAATCGCAGGTCTAGACCCAAGCATTTGTGTTGTAAATTTGCTAATCGTAATAATACTACAAGTTAGTATAAAAGGGAAACAAACTTGATTTAATAAAACCGTGCAAAACAGCTAAATTTTGAACGGTCTCAGAATTCGACGAAACTTGACCCAAACGTTGGTCTAGACGAAAGCATTTGTGTTGTAAATTTGCTAAGCGTAATAATAACTACAAGTTAGTATAAAAGGGAAACAAAATTGTTTTAATAAAACTGTTCAAAACAGCTAAATTTTGAGCATTCTCAGAATTCGACGAAACTTGACCCAAACGTAGGTCTAGATCCAAGAATTTGTGTGTTAAATTTCTAAGAAAAATAATAATTATAAGTTAGTATAACAGGGAAACAAACTTTACTTTAATAAAACCGTGCAGAACAGCTTAATTTTGAATATTCTCAAAATTTTACGAAACTTGAACCAAACATAGATCTAGACCCAAGCATTTGTGTTATACATTTGCTAAGCGTTATAATAACTACAAGTCAATTTAAAACGAAAACAAACTTGCTTTAATAAAACCGTGCAAAACAGCTAAATTTTGAACGTTCTCAGAATTCGAATAGCCTGTCCCAAACGTTGGTCTACACCCAAGCATTTGTGTGGTAAATTTTCTGAGTGTAATAATAACTACAAGTTAGTATAAAAGGGAACAAACTTGTTTTAATAAAACCGTGCAAAACAGCTAAATTTTGAGCATTCTCAGAATTCGACGAAAATTGATCCAAACGTAGGTCTAGACCCAAGAATTGTGTGTTAAATTTCCTAAGTGTAATAATAACAACAAGTTAATATAAAAGGGAAACAAACTTGTTTTAATAAAACCGTGTAAAACAGCTAACTTATGAATGTTCTCAGAATTCGACGAAACTTGACCCAATCGCAGGTCTAGAACCAAGCCTTTGTATTGTAAATTTGCTAATCGTAATAATAACTACAAGTTAGTATAAAAGGAAAACAAACTTGTTTTAATAAAACCATGCAAAACAACTAACTTTTGAACGTTCTTAGAATTCGACGAAACTTGATCCAATCGCAGGTCTAGACCCAAGCATTTGTGTTGTAAATTTGCTAATCGTAATAATAACTACAAGTTAGTATAAAAGGAAAACAAACTTGTTTTAATAAACCCGTGCAAACCAGCTAAATTTTGAACGGTCTCAGAATTCGACGAAACTTGACCCAAACGTTGGTCTAGACCAATGCATTTGTGTTGTAAATTTGCTAAGCGTAATAATAACTACAAGTTAGTATAAAAGGGAAACAAACTTGTTTTAATAAAACCGTGCAAAACAGCTAAATTTTGAACGTTCTCAGAATTCGACGAAACCTATCTCAAACGTTGAGCTAGACACAAGCATTTGTGTGGTAAATTTTCTAAGCGTAATAATAACTACAAGTTAGTGTAAAAGGGAAACAAACTTGTTTTAATAATACCGAGGAAAACAGCTAATATTTGAACGTTCTCAGAATTCAACGAAACTTGACCCAATCCCAGGTCTACACCCAAGCATTTTTATTGGAAAATTGCCAAGCGTAATAATAACTACAAGTTAATATAAAAAGGAAAAAAACTTATTTCAATAAAACCGTCCAAAACAGCTAACTTTTGAACGTTCTCAAAATTCGACGAAACTTGACCAAATCGTAGGTCTAGACCCTAGAATATCTGTGGTAAATTTTCTAAGCGTAATAATAACTACAAGTTAGTATAAAAGGGAAACAAACTTGTTTTAATAAAACCGTGCAAAACAGCTAAATTTTGAGCATTCTCAGAATTCGACTAAACTTGATCCAAACGTAGGTCTAGACCCAAGAATTTGTGTGTTAAATTTCCTAAGTGTAATAATAACTACAAGTTAATATAAAAGAGAAACAAACTTGTTTTAATAAAACCGTGTAAAACAGCTAACTTATGAACGTTTTCAGAATTCGACGAAACTTTTTTTTTTTTGGGTAAGTGTAATTTTCATTAAAAAAAAAAAAGCGAAGTATATTACAACAGTCTCCCTCATTAGATCTTGACCCATTCGCAGGTCTAGACCCAAGCATTTGTGTTGTAAATTTGCTAATCGTAATAATAACTACAAGTTAGTATAAAAGGTAAACAAACTTGTTTTAATAAAATCGTGCAAAACAGCTAACTTTTGAACGTTCTTAGAATTCGACGAAACTTGACCCAATCGCAGGTCTAGACCCAAGCATTTGTGTTGTAAATTTGCTAATCGTAATACTACTACACGTTAGTATAAAAGGGAAACAAACTTGATTTAATAAAACCGTGCAAAACAGCTAAATTTTGAACTGTCTCAGAATTCGACGAAACTTGACCCAAACGTTGGTCTAGACCAAAGCATTTGTGTTGTAAATTTGCTAAGCGTAATAATAACTACAAGTTAGTATAAAAGGGAAACAAAATTGTTTTAATAAAACTGTTCAAAACAGCTAAATTTTGAGCATTCTCAGAATTCGACGAAACTTGACCCAAACGTAGGTCTAGATCCAAGAATTTGTGTGTTAAATTTCTAAGAAAAATAATAATTATAAGTTAGTATAACAGGGAAACAAACTTACTTTAATAAAACCGTGCAGAACAGCTTAATTTTGAATATTCTCAAAATTTTACGAAACTTGAACCAAACATAGATCTAGACCCAAGCATTTGTGTGTTATACATTTGCTAAGCGTTATAATAACTACAAGTCAGTATAAAACGAAAACAAACTTGCTTTAATAAAACCGTGCAAAACAGCTAAATTTTGAACGTTCTCAGAATTCGAATAACCTATCCCAAACGTTGGTCTACACCCAAGCATTTGTGCGGTAAATTTTCTGAGTGTAATAATAACTACAAGTTAGTATAAAAGGGAACAAACTTGTTTTAATAAAACCGTGCAAAACAGCTAAATTTTGAGCATTCTCAGAATTCGACGAAAATTGATCCAAACGTAGGTCTAGACCCAAGAATTGTGTGTTAAATTTCCTAAGTGTAATAATAACAACAAGTTAATATAAAAGGGAAACAAACTTGTTTTAATAAAACCGTGTAAAACAGCTAACTTATGAACGTTCTCAGAATTCGACGAAACTTGACCCAATCGCAGGTCTAGAACCAAGCCTTTGTGTTGTAAATTTGCTAATCGTAATAATAACTACAAGTTAGTATAAAAGGAAAACAAACTTGTTTTAATAAAACCATGCAAAACAACTAACTTTTGAACGTTCTTAGAATTCGACGAAAGTTGATCCAATCGCAGGTCTAGACCCAAGCATTTGTGTTGTAAATTTGCTAATCGTAATAATAACTACAAGTTAGTATAAAAGGAAAACAAACTTGTTTTAATAAACCCGTGCAAACCAGCTAAATTTTGAACGGTCTCAGAATTCGACGAAACTTGACCCAAACGTTGGTCTAGACCAAAGCATTTGTGTTGTAAATTTGCTAAGCGTAATAATAACTACAAGTTAGTATAAAAGGGAAACAAACTTGTTTTAATAAAACCGTGCAAAACAGCTAAATTTTGAACGTTCTCAGAATTCGACGAAACCTATCTCAAACGTTGAGCTAGACACAAGCATTTGTGTGGTAAATTTTCTAAGCGTAATAATAACTACAAGTTAGTGTAAAAGGGAAACAAACTTGTTTTAATAATACCGAGGAAAACAGCTAATATTTGAACGTTCTCAGAATTCAACGAAACTTGACCCAATCCCAGGTGTAGACCCAAGCATTTTTATTGGAAAATTGCCAAGCGTAATAATAACTACAAGTTAGTATAAAAAGGAAAAAAATTTATTTCAATAAAACCGTCCAAAACAGCTAACTTTTGAACGTTCTCAAAATTCGACGAAACTTGACCCAATCGTAGGTCTAGACCCTAGAATATCTGTGGTAAATTTTCTAAGCGTAATAATAACTACAAGTTAGTATAAAAGGGAAAGAAACTTGTTTTAATAAAACCGTGCAAAACAGCTAAATTTTGAGCAATCTCAGAATTCGACTAAACTTGATCAAAACGTAGGTCTAGATCCAAGAATTTGTGTGTTAAATTTCCTAAGTGTAATAATAACTACTAGTTAATATAAAAGGGAAACAAACTTGTTTTAATAAAACTGTGTAAAACAGCTAACTTATGAACATTTTCAGAATTCGACGAAACTTTTTTTTTTTGGGGTAAGTGTAATTTTCATTAAAAAAAAAAGAGAAGTATATTACAACAGTGTCCCTCATTAGATCTTGACCCATTCGCAGGTCTAGACCCAAGCATTTGTGTTGTAAATTTGTTAATCGTAATAATAACTACAAGTTAGTATAAAAGGTAAACAAACTTATTTTAATAAAATCGTGCAAAACAACTAACTTTTGAATGTTCTTAGAATTCGACGAAACTTGACCTAATCGCAGGTCTAGACCCAAGCATTTGTGTTGTAAATTTGCTAATCGTAACAATACTACAAGTTAGTATAAAAGGGAAACAAACTTGATTTAATAAAACCGTGCAAAACAGCTAAATTTTGAACGGTCTCAGAATTCGACGAAACTTGACCCAAACGTTGGTCTAAACCAAAGCATTTGTGTTGTAAATTTGCTAAGCGTAATAATAACTACAAGTTAGTATAAAAGGGAAATAAAATTGTTTTAATAAAACTGTTCAAAACAGCTAAATTTTGAACATTCTCAGAATTCGACGAAACTTGACCCAAACGTAGGTCTAGATCCAAGAATTTGTGTGTTAAATTTCTAAACATAATAAAAATTATAAGTTAGTATAACAGGGAAACAAACTTACTTTAATAAAACCATGCAGAACAGCTAAATTTTGAACATTCTCAAAATTTTACGAAACTTGAACCAAACATAGATCTAGACCCAAGCATTTGTGTTATACATTTGCTAAGCGTTATAATAACTACAAGTCAGTATAAAACGAAAACAAACTTGCTTTAATAAAACCGTGCAAAACAGCTAAATTTTGAACGTTCTCAGAATTCGAATAGCCTATCCCAAACGTTGTCTACACCCAAGCATTTGTGTGGTAAATTTTCTAAGTGTAATAATAACTACAAGTTAGTATAAAAGGGAACAAACTTGTTTTAATAAAACCGTGCAAAACATCTAAATTTTGAGCATTCTCAGAATTCGACGAAAATTGATCCAAACGTAGGTCTAGACCCAAGAATTGTGTGTTAAATTTCCTAAAATAACAACAAGTTAATATAAAAGGGAAACAAACTTGTTTTAATAAAACCGTGTAAAACAGCTAACTTATGAACGTTCTCAGAATTCGACGAAACTTGACCCAATCGCAGGTCTAGAACCAAGCCTTTGTGTTGTAAATTAGCTAATCGTAATAATAACTACAAGTTATGATAAAAGGAAAACAAACTTGTTTTAATAAAACCATGCAAAACAACTAACTTTTGAACGTTCTTAGAATTCGATGAAACTTGACCCAATCGCAGGTCTAGACCGAAGCATTTGTGTTGTAAATTTGCTAATCGTAATAATAACTACAAGTTAGTATAAAAGGAAAACAAACTTGTTTTAATAAACCCGTGCAAACCAGCTAAATTTTGAACGGTCTCAGAATTCGACGAAACTTGACCCAAACGTTGGTCTAGACCAAAGCATTTGTGTTGTAAATTTGCTAAGCGTAATAATAACTACAAGTTAGTATAAAAGGGAAACAAACTTGTTTTAATAAAACCGTGCAAAACAGCTAAATTTTGAACGTTCTCAGAATTCGACGAAACCTATCTCAACCGTTGAGCTAGACACAAGCATTTGTGTGGTAAATTTTCTAAGCGTAATAATAACTACAAGTTAGTGTAAAAGGGAAACAAACTTGTTTTAATAATACCGAGGAAAACAGCTAATATTTGAACGTTCTCAGAATTCAACGAAACTTGACCCAATCCCAGGTGTAGACCCTAGCATATTTATTGGAAAATTGCCAAGCGTAATAATAACTACAAGTTAGTATAAAAAGGAAAAAAATTTATTTCAATAAAACCGTCCAAAACAGCTAACTTTTGAACGTTCTCAAAATTCGACGAAACTTGACCCAATCGTAGGTCTAGACCCTAGAATATCTGTGGTAAATTTTCTAAGCGTAATAATAACTACAAGTTAGTATAAAAGGGAAAGAAACTTGTTTTAATAAAACCGTGCAAAACAGCTAAATTTTGAGCAATCTCAGAATTCGACTAAACTTGATCAAAACGTAGGTCTAGATCCAAGAATTTGTGTGTTAAATTTCCTAAGTGTAATAATAACTACTAGTTAATATAAAAGGGAAACAAACTTGTTTTAATAAAACTGTGTAAAACAGCTAACTTATGAACATTTTCAGAATTCGACGAAACTTTTTTTTTTTGGGGTAAGTGTAATTTTCATTAAAAAAAAAAGAGAAGTATATTACAACAGTGTCCCTCATTAGATCTTGACCCATTCGCAGGTCTAGACCCAAGCATGTGTGTTGTAAATTTGCTAATCGTAATAATAACTACAAGTTAGTATAAAAGGTAAACAAACTTATTTTAATAAAATCGTGCAAAACAACTAACTTTTGAATGTTCTTAGAATTCGACGAAACTTGACCTAATCGCAGGTCTAGACCCAAGCATTTGTGTTGTAAATTTGCCAATCGTAACAATACTACAAGTTAGTATAAAAGGGAAACAAACTTGATTTAATAAAACCGTGCAAAACAGCTAAATTTTGAACGGTCTCAGAATTCGACGAAACTTGACCCAAACGTTGGTCTAGACCAAAGCATTTGTGTTGTAAATTTGCTAAGCGTAATAATAACTACAAGTTAGTATAAAAGGGAAATAAAATTGTTTTAATAAAACTGTTCAAAACAGCTAAATTTTGAACATTCTCAGAATTCGACGAAACTTGACCCAAACGTAGGTCTAGATCCAAGAATTTGTGTGTTAAATTTCTAAACATAATAAAAATTATAAGTTAGTATAACAGGGAAACAAACTTACTTTAATAAAACCGTGCAGAACAGCTAAATTTTGAACATTCTCAAAATTTTACGAAACTTGAACCAAACATAGATCTAGACCCAAGCATTTGTGTTATACATTTGCTAAGCGTTATAATAACTACAAGTCAGTATAAAACGAAAACAAACTTGCTTTAATAAAACCGTGCAAAACAGCTAAATTTTGAACGTTCTCAGAATTCGAATAGCCTATCCCAAACGTTGTCTACACCCAAGCATTTGTGTGGTAAATTTTCTAAGTGTAATAATAACTACAAGTTAGTATAAAAGGGAACAAACTTGTTTTAATAAAACCGTGCAAAACATCTAAATTTTGAGCATTCTCAGAATTCGACGAAAATTGATCCAAACGTAGGTCTAGACCCAAGAATTGTGTGTTAAATTTCCAAAGTGTAATAATAACAACAAGTTAATATAAAAGGGAAACAAACTTGTTTTAATAAAACCGTGTAAAACAGCTAACTTATGAACATTCTCAGAATTCGACGAAACTTGACCCAATCGCAGGTCTAGAACCAAGCCTTTGTGTTGTAAATTTGCTAATCGTAATAATAACTACAAGTTAGTATAAAAGGAAAACAAACTTGTTTTAATAAAACCATGCAAAACAACTAACTTTTGAACGTTCTTAGAATTCGATGAAACTTGACCCAATCGCAGGTCTAGACCGAAGCATTTGTGTTGTAAATTTGCTAATCGTAATAATAACTACAAGTTAGTATAAAAGGAAAACAAACTTGTTTTAATAAACCCGTGCAAACCAGCTAAATTCTGAACGGTCTCAGAATTCGACGAAACTTGACCCAAACGTTGGTCTAGACCAAAGCATTTGTGTTGTAAATTTGCTAAGCGTAATAATAACTACAAGTTAGTATAAAAGGGAAACAAACTTGTTTTAATAAAACCGTGCAAAACAGCTAAATTTTGAACGTTCTCAGAATTCGACGAAACCTATCTCAAACGTTGAGCTAGACACAAGCATTTGTGTGGTAAATTTTCTAAGCGTAATAATAACTACAAGATAGTGCAAAAGGGAAACAAACTTGTTTTAATAATACCGAGGAAAAACAGCTAATATTTGAACGTTTTCAGAATTCAACGAAACTTGACCCAATCCCAGGTCTAGACCCAAGCATTTTTATTGGAAAATTGCCAAGCGTAATAATAACTACAAGTTAGTATAAAAAGGAAAAAAATTTATTTCAATAAAACCGTCCAAAACAGCTAACTTTTGAACGTTCTCAAAATTCGACGAAACTTGACCCAATCGTAGGTCTAGACCCTAGAATATCTGTGGTAAATTTTCTAAGCGTAATAATAACTACAAGTTAGTATAAAAGGGAAACAAACTTGTTTTAATAAAACCGTGCAAAATAGCTAAATTTTGAGCAATCTCAGAATTCGACTAAACTTGATCAAAACGTAGGTCTAGATGCAAGAATTTGTGTGTTAAATTTCCTAAGTGTAATAATAACTACAAGTTAATATAAAAGGGAAACAAACTTGTTTTAATAAAACCGTGTAAAACAGCTAACTTATGAACATTGTCAGAATTCGACGAAACATTTTTTTTTAGGGTAAGTGTAATTTTCATTAAAAAAAAAAAGAGAAGTATATTACAACAGTGTCCCTCATTAGATCTTGACCCATTCGCAGGTCTAGACCCAAGCATTTGTGTTGTAAATTTGCTAATCGTAATAATAACCACAAGTTAGTATAAAAGGTAAACAAACTTTTTTTAATAAAATCGTGCAAAACAACTAACTTTTGAACGTTCTTAGAATTCGACGAAACTTGACCCAATCGCAGGTCTAGACCCAAGCATTTGTGTTGTAAATTTGCTAATCGTAACAATACTCTAAGTTAGTATAAAACGGAAACAAACTTGATTTAATAAAACCGTGCAAAACAGCTAAATTTTGAACGGTCTCAGAATTCGACGAAACTTGACCCAAACGTTGGTCTAGACCAAAGCATTTGTGTTGTAAATTTGCTAAGCGTAATAATAACTACAAGTTAGTATAAAAGGGAAACAAAATTATTTTAATAAAACTGTTCAAAACAGCTAAAATTTTGAGCATTCTCAGAATTCGACGAAACTTGACCCAAACGTAGGTCTAGATCCAAGAATTTGTGTGTTAAATTTCTAAGCATAATAATAATTATAAGTTAGTATAACAGGGAAACAAACTTACTTTAATAAAACCGTGCAGAACAGCTAAATTTTGAACATTCTCAAAATTATACGAAACTTGAACCAAACATAGATCTAGACCCAAGCATTTGTGTTATACATTTGCTAAGCGTTATAATAACTACAAGTCAGTATAAAACGAAAACAAACTTGCTTTAATAAAACCGTGCAAAACAGCTAAATTTTGAACGTTCTCAGAATTCGAATAGCCTGTCCCAAACGTTGGTCTACACCCAAGCATTTGTGTGGTAAATTTGCTAAGTGTAATAATAACTACAAGTTAGTATAAAAGGGAACAAACTTATTTTAATAAAACCGTGCAAAACAGCTAAATTTTTAGCATTCTCAGAATTCGACGAAAATTGATCCAAACGTAGGTCTAGACCCAAGAATTGTGTGTTAAATTTCCTAAAATAACAACAAGTTAATATAAAAGGGAAACAAACTTGTTTTAATAAAACCGTGTAACACAGCTAACTTATGAACGTTCTCAGAATTCGACGAAACTTGACCCAATCGCAGGTCTAGAACCAAGCCTTTGTGTTGTAAATTTGCTAATCGTAATAATAACTACAAGTTAGTATAAAAGGAAAACAAACTTGTTTTAATAAAACCATGCAAAACAACTAACTTTTGAACGTTCTTAGAATTCGACGAAACATGACCCAATCGCAGGTCTAGACCCAAGCATTTGTGTTGTAAATTTGCTAATCGTAATAATAACTACAAGTTAGTATAAAAGGAAAACAAACTTGTTTTAATAAACCCGTGCAAACCAGCTAAATTTTGAACGGTCTCAGAATTGGACGGAACTTGACCCAAACGTTGGTCTAGACCAAAGCATTTGTGTTGTAAATTTGCTAAGCGTAATAATAACTACAAGTTAGTATAAAAGGGAAACAAACTTGTTTTAATAAAACCGTGCAAAACAGCTAAATTTTGAACGTGCTCAGAATTCGACGAAACCTATCTCAAACATTGAGCTGGACACAAGCATTTGTGTGGTAAATTTTCTAAGCGTAATAATAACTACAAGTTAGTGTAAAAGGGAAACAAACTTGTTTTAATAATACCGAGGAAAACAGCTAATATTTGAACGTTCTCAGAATTCAACGAAACTTGACCCAATCCCAGGTCTAGACCCAAGCATTTTTATTGGAAAATTGCCAAGAGTAATAATAACTACAAGTTAGTATAAGAAGGAAAAAAACTTATTTCCATAAAACCGTCCAAAACAGCTAACTTTTGAACGTTCTCAAAATTCGACGAAACTTGACCCAATCGTAGGTCTAGACCCTAGAATATCTGTGGTAAATTTTCTAAGCGTAATAATAACTACAAGTTAGTATAAAACGGAAACAAACTTGTTTTAATAAAACCGTGCAAAACAGCTAAATTTTGAGCATTCTCAGAATTCGACTAAACTTGATCCAAACGTAGGTCTAGACCCAAGAATTTGTGTGTTAAATTTCCTAAGTATAATAATAACTACAAGTTAACATAAAAGGGAAACAAACTTGATTTAATAAAACCGTGTAAAACAGCTAACTTATGAACGTTTTCAGAATTCGACGAAACTTTTTTTTTTTTGGGTAAGTGTAATTTTCATTAAAAAAAAAAGAGAAGTATATTACAACAGTGTCCCTCATTAGATCTTGACCCATTCGCAGCTCTAGACCCAAGCATTTGTGTTGTAAATTTGCTAATCGTAATAATAACTACAAGTTAGTATAAACGGTAAACAAACTTGTTTTAATAAAATCGTGCAAAACAACTAACTTTTGAACGTTCTTAGAATTCGACGAAACTTGACCCAATCGCAGGTCTAGACCCAAGCATTTGTGTTGTAAATTTGCTAATCGTAATAATACTACAAGTTAGTATAAAAGGGAAACAAACTAGATTTAATAAAACCGTGCAAAACAGCTAAATTTTGAACGGTCTCAGAATTCGACGAAACTTGACCCAAACGTTGGTCTAGACCAAAGCATTTGTGTTGTAAATTTGCTAAGCGTAATAATAACTACAAGTTAGTATAAAAGGGAAATAAAATTGTTTTAATAAAACTGTTCAAAACAGCTAATTTTGAGCATTCTCAGAATTCGACGAAACTTGACCCAAACGTAGGTCTAGATCCAAGAATTTGTGTGTTAAATTTCTAAGCATAATAATAATTATAAGTTAGTATAACAGGGAAACAAACTTACTTTAATAAAACCGTGCAGAACAGCTAAATTTTGAACATTCTCAAAATTTTACGAAACTTGAACCAAACATAGATCTAGACCCAAGCATTTGTGTTATACATTTGCTAAGCGTTATAATAACTACAAGTCAGTATAAAACGAAAACAAACTTGCTTTAATAAAACCGTGCAAAACAGCTAAATTTTGAACGTTCTCAGAATTCGAATAGCCTGTCCCAAACGTTGGTCTACACCCAAGCATTTGTGTGGTAAATTTGCTAAGTGTAATAATAACTACAAGTTAGTATAAGAGGGAACAAACTTATTTCCATAAAACCGTGCAAAACAGCTAAATTTTGAGCATTCTCAGAATTCGACGAAAATTGATCCAAACGTAGGTCTAGACCCTAGAATATCTGTGGTAAATTTTCTAAGCGTAATAATAACTACAAGTTAGTATAAAAGGGAAACAAACTTGTTTTAATAAAACCGTGCGAAACAGCTAAATTTTGAGCATTCTCAGAATTCGACTAAACTTGATCCAAACGTAGGTCTAGACCCAAGAATTTGTGTGTTAAATTTCCTAAGTATAATAATAACTACAAGTTAACATAAAAGGGAAACAAACTTGATTTAATAAAACCGTGTAAAACAGCTAACTTATGAACGTTTTCAGAATTCGACGAAACTTTTTTTTTTTGGGTAAGTGTAATTTTCATTAAAAAAAAAAAGAGAAGTATATTACAACAGTGTCCCTCATTAGATCTTGACCCATTCGCAGCTCTAGGCCCAAGCATTTGTGTTGTAAATTTGCTAATCGTAATAATAACTACAAGTTAGTATAAACGGTAAACAAACTTGTTTTAATAAAATCGTGCAAAACAACTAACTTTTGAACGTTCTTAGAATTCGACGAAACTTGTCCCAATCGCAGGTCTAGACCCAAGCATTTGTGTTGTAAATTTGCTAATCGTAATAATACTACAAGTTAGTATAAAAGGGAAACAAACTAGATTTAATAAAACCGTGCAAAACATCTAAATTTTGAACGGTCTCAGAATTCGACGAAACTTGACCCAAACGTTGGTCTAGACCAAAGCATTTGTGTTGTAAATTTGCTAAGCGTAATAATAACTACAAGTTAGTATAAAAGGGAAATAAAATTGTTTTAATAAAACTGTTCAAAACAGCTAAATTTTGAGCATTCTCAGAATTCGACGAAACTTGACCCAAACGTAGGTCTAGATCCAAGAATTTGTGTGTTAAATTTCTAAGCATAATAATAATTATAAGTTAGTATAACAGGGAAACAAACTTACTTTAATAAAACCGTGCAGAACAGCTAAATTTTGAACATTCTCAAAATTTTACGAAACTTGAACCAAACATAGATCTAGACCCAAGCATTTGTGTTATACATTTGCTAAGCGTTATAATAACTACAAGTCAGTATAAAACGAAAACAAACTTGCTTGAATAAAACCGTGCAAAACAGCTAAATTTTGAACGTTTTCAGAATTCGAATAGCCTGTTCCAAACGTTGGTCTACACCCAAGCATTTGTGTGGTAAATTTGCTAAGTGTAACAATAACTACAAGTTAGTATAAAAGGGAACAAACTTGTTTTAATAAAACCGTGCAAAACAGCTAAATTTTGAGCATTCTCAGAATTCGACGAAAATTGATCCAAACGTAGGTCTAGACCCAAGAATTGTGTGTTAAATTTCCTAAAATAACAACAAGTTAATATAAAAGGGAAACAAACTTGTTTTAATAAAACCGTGTAAAACAGCTAACTTATGAACGTTCTCAGAATTCGACGAAACTTGACCCAATCGCAGGTCTAGAACCAAGCCTTTGTGTTGTAAATTTGCTAATCGTAATAATAACTACAAGTTAGTATAAAAGGAAAACAAACTTGTTTTAATAAAACCATGCAAAACAACTAACTTTTGAACGTTCTTAGAATTCGACGAAACTTGACCCAATCGCAGGTCTAGACCCAAGCATTTGTGTTGTAAATTTGCTAATCGTAATAATAACTACAAGTTAGTATAAAAGGAAAACAAACTTGTTTTAATAAACCCGTGCAAACCAGCTAAATTTTAAACGGTCTCAGAATTCGACGAAACATGACCCAATCGCAGGTCTAGACCAAAGCATTTGTGTTGTAAATTTTCTAAGCATAGTAATAACTACTAGTTAGTATAAAAGGGAAACAAACTTGTTTTAATAAAACCGTGCAAAACAGCTAAATTTTGAACGTTCTCAGAATTCGACGAAACCTATCTCAAACGTTGAGCTAGACACAAGCATTTGTGTGGTAAATTTTCTAAGCGTAATAATAACTACAAGTTAGTGTACAAGGGAAACAAACTTGTTTTAATAATATCGAGGAAAACAGCTAATATTTGAACGTTCTCAGAATTCAACGAAACTTGACCCAATCCCAGGTCTAGACCCAAGCATTTTTATTGGAAATTGCCAAGAGTAATAATAACTACAAGTTAGTATAAAAAGGAAAAAAACTTATTTCCATAAAATCGTCCAAAACAGCTAACTTTTGAACGTTCTCAAAATTCGATGAAACTTGACCCAATCGTAGGTCTAGACCCTAGAATATCTGTGGTAAATTTTCTAAGCGTAATAATAACTACAAGTTAGTATAAAAGGGAAACAAACTTGTTTTAATAAAACCGTGCGAAACAGCTAAATTTTGAGCATTCTCAGAATTCGACTAAACTTGATCCAAACGTAGGTCTAGACCCAAGAATTTGTGTGTTAAATTTCCTAAGTATAATAATAACTACAAGTTAACATAAAAGGGAAACAAACTTGATTTAATAAAATCGTGTAAAACAGCTAACTTATGAACGTTTTCAGAATTCGACGAAACTTTTTTTTTTTGGGTAAGTGTAATTTTCATTAAAAAAAAAAAGAGAAGTATATTACAACAGTGTCCCTCATTAGATCTTGACCCATTCGCAGCTCTAGACCCAAGCATTTGTGTTGTAAATTTGCTAATCGTAATAATAACTACAAGTTAGTATAAACGGTAAACAAACTTGTTTTAATAAAATCGTGCAAAACAACTAACTTTTGAACGTTCTTAGAATTCGACGAAACTTGACCCAATCGCAGGTCTAGACCCAAGCATTTGTGTTGTAAATTTGCTAATCGTAATAATACTACAAGTTAGTATAAAAGAGAAACAAACTAGATTTAATAAAACCGTGCAAAACATCTAAATTTTGAACGGTCTCAGAATTCGACGAAACTTGACCCAAACGTTGGTCTAGACCAAAGCATTTGTGTTGTAAATTTGCTAAGCGTAATAATAACTACAAGTTAGTATAAAAGGGAAATAAAATTGTTTTAATAAAACTGTTCAAAACAGCTAAATTTTGAGCATTCTCAGAATTCGACGAAACTTGACCCAAACGTAGGTCTAGATCCAAGAATTTGTGTGTTAAATTTCTAAGCATAATAATAATTATAAGTTAGTATAACAGGGAAACAAACTTACTTTAATAAAACCGTGCAGAACAGCTAAATTTTGAACATTCTCAAAATTTTACGAAACTTGAACCAAACATAGATCTAGACCCAAGCATTTGTGTTATACATTTGCTAAGCGTTATAATAACTACAAGTCAGTATAAAACGAAAACAAACTTGCTTGAATAAAACCGTGCAAAACAGCTAAATTTTGAACGTTCTCAGAATTCGAATAGCCTGTCCCAAACGTTGGTCTACACCCAAGCATTTGTGTGGTAAATTTGCTAAGTGTAATAATAACTACAAGTTAGTATAAAAGGGAACAAACTTGTTTTAATAAAACCGTGCAAAACAGCTAAATTTTGAGCATTCTCAGAATTCGACGAAAATTGATCCAAACGTAGGTCTAGACCCAAGAATTGTGTGTTAAATTTCCTAAAATAACAAAAAGTTAATATAAAAGGGAAACAAACTTGTTTTAATAAAACCTTGTAAAACAGCTAACTTATGAACGTTCTCAGAATTCGACGAAAGTTGACCCAATCGCAGGTCTAGAACCAAGCCTTTGTGTTGTAAATTTGCTAATCGTAATAATAACTACAAGTTAGTATAAAAGGAAAACAAACTTGTTTTAATAAAACCATGCAAAACAACTAACTTTTGAACGTTCTTAGAATTCGACGAAACTTGACCCAATCGCAGGTCTAGACCCAAGCATTTGTGTTGTAAATTTGCTAATCGTAATAATAACTACAAGTTAGTATAAAAGGAAAACAAACTTGTTTTAATAAACCCGTGCAAACCAGCTAAATTTTGAACGGTCTCAGAATTCGACGAAACATAACCCAATCGCAGGTCTAGACCAAAGCATTTGTGTTGTAAATTTTCTAAGCATAGTAATAACTACTAGTTAGTATAAAAGGGAAACAAACTTGTTTTAATAAAACCGTGCAAAACAGCTAAATTTTGAACGTTCTCAGAATTCGACGAAACCTATCTCAAACGTTGAGCTAGACACAAGCATTTGTGTGGTAAATTTTCTAAGCGTAATAATAACTACTAGTTAGTGTACAAGGGAAACAAACTTGTTTTAATAATACCGAGGAAAACAGCTAATATTTGAACGTTCTCAGAATTCAACGAAACTTGACCCAATCCCAGGTCTAGACCCAAGCATTTTTATTGGAAATTGCCAAGAGTAATAATAACTACAAGTTAGTATAAAAAGGAAAAAAACTTATTTCCATAAAACCGTCCAAAACAGCTAACTTTTGAACGTTCTCAAAATTCGACGAAACTTGACCCAATCGTAGGTCTAGACCCTAGAATATCTGTGGTAAATTTTCTAAGCGTAATAATAACTACAAGTTAGTATAAAAGGGAAACAAACTTGTTTTAATAAAACCGTGCAAAACAGCTAAATTTTGAGCATTCTCAGAATTCGACTAAACTTGATCCAAACGTAGGTCTAGACCCAAGAATTTGTGTGTTAAATTTCCTAAGTGTAATAATAACTACAAGTTAATATAAAAGAGAAACAAACTTGTTTTAATAAAACCGTGTAAAACAGCTAACTTATGAACGTTTTCAGAATTCGACGAAACTTTTTTTTTTTTGGGTAAGTGTAATTTTCATTAAAAAAAAAAAAGAAAAGTATATTACAACAGTCTCCCTCATTAGATCTTGACCCATTCGCAGGTCTAGACCCAAGCATTTGTGTTGTAAATTTGCTAATCGTAATAATAACTACAAGTTAGTATAAAAGGTAAACAAACTTGTTTTAATAAAATCGTGCAAAACAGCTAACTTTTGAACGTTCTTAGAATTCGACGAAACTTGACCCAATCGCAGGTCTAGACCCAAGCATTTGTGTTGTAAATTTGCTAATCGTAATAATACTACACGTTAGTATAAAAGGGAAACAAACTTGATTTAATAAAACCGTGCAAAACAGCTAAATTTTGAACTGTCTCAGAATTCGACGAAACTTGACCCAAACGTTGGTCTAGACCAAAGCATTTGTGTTGTAAATTTGCTAAGCGTAATAATAACTACAAGTTAGTATAAAAGGGAAACAAAATTGTTTTAATAAAACTGTTCAAAACAGCTAAATTTTGAGCATTCTCAGAATTCGACGAAACTTGACCCAAACGTAGGTCTAGATCCAAGAATTTGTGTGTTAAATTTCTAAGAAAAATAATAATTATAAGTTAGTATAACAGGGAAACAAACTTACTTTAATAAAACCGTGCAGAACAGCTTAATTTTGAATATTCTCAAAATTTTACGAAACTTAAACCAAACATAGATCTAGACCCAAGCATTTGTGTTATACATTTGCTAAGCGTTATAATAACTACAAGTCAGTATAAAACGAAAACAAACTTGCTTTAATAAAACCGTGCAAAACAGCTAAATTTTGAACGTTCTCAGAATTCGAATAACCTATCCCAAACGTTGGTCTACACCCAAGCATTTGTGTGGTAAATTTTCTAAGTGTAATAATAACTACAAGTTAGTATAAAAGGGAACAAACTTGTTTTAATAAAACCGTGCAAAACAGCTAAATTTTGAGCATTCTCAGAATTCGACGAAAATTGATCCAAACGTAGGTCTAGACCCAAGAATTGTGTGTTAAATTTCCTAAGTGTAATAATAACAACAAGTTAATATAAAAGGGAAACAAACTTGTTTTAATAAAACCGTGTAAAACAGCTAACTTATGAACGTTCTCAGAATTCGACGAAACTTGACCCAATCGCAGTTCTAGAACCAAGCCTTTGTGTTGTAAATTTGCTAATCGTAATAATAACTACAAGTTAGTATAAAAGGAAAACAAACTTGTTTTAATAAAACCATGCAAAACAACTAACTTTTGAACGTTCTTAGAATTCGACGAAACTTGATCCAATCGCAGGTCTAGACCAAAGCATTTGTGTTGTAAATTTGCTAATCGTAATAATAACTACAAGTTAGTATAAAAGGAAAACAAACTTGTTTTAATAAACCCGTGCAAACCAGCTAAATTTTGAACGGTCTCAGAATTCGACGAAACTTGACCCAAACGTTGGTCTAGACCAATGCATTTGTGTTGTAAATTTGCTAAGCGTAATAATAACTACAAGTTAGTATAAAAGGGAAACAAACTTGTTTTAATAAAACCGTGCAAAACAGCTAAATTTTGAACGTTCTCAGAATTCGACGAAACCTATCTCAAACGTTGAGCTAGACACAAGCATTTGTGTGGTAAATTTTCTAAGCGTAATAATAACTACAAGTTAGTGTAAAAGGGAAACAAACTTGTTTTAATAATACCGAGGAAAACAGCTAATATTTGAACGTTCTCAGAATTCAACGAAACTTGACCCAATCCCAGGTCTACACCCAAGCATTTTTATTGGAAAATTGCCAAGCGTAATAATAACTACAAGTTAATATAAAAAGGAAAAAAACTTATTTCAATAAAACCGTCCAAAACAGCTAACTTTTGAACGTTCTCAAAATTCGACGAAACTTGACCAAATCGTAGGTCTAGACCCTAGAATATCTGTGGTAAATTTTCTAAGCGTAATAATAACTACAAGTTAGTATAAAAGGGAAACAAACTTGTTTTAATAAAACCGTGCAAAACAGCTAAATTTTGAGCATTCTCAGAATTCGACTAAACTTGATCCAAACGTAGGTCTAGACCCAAGAATTTGTGTGTTAAATTTCCTAAGTGTAATAATAACTACAAGTTAATATAAAAGAGAAACAAACTTGTTTTAATAAAACCGTGTAAAACAGCTAACTTATGAACGTTTTCAGAATTCGACGAAACTTTTTTTTTTTTTGGGTAAGTGTAATTTTCATTAAAAAAAAAAAAGAGAAGTATATTACAACAGTCTCCCTCATTAGATCTTGACCCATTGGCAGGTCTAGACCCAAGCATTTGTGTTGTAAATTTGCTAATCGTAATAATAACTACAAGTTAGTATAAAAGGTAAACAAACTTGTTTTAATAAAATCGTGCAAAACAGCTAACTTTTGAACGTTCTTAGAATTCGACGAAACTTGACCCAATCGCAGGTCTAGACCCAAGCATTTGTGTTGTAAATTTGCTAATCGTAATAATACTACACGTTAGTATAAAAGGGAAACAAACTTGATTTAATAAAACCGTGCAAAACAGCTAAATTTTGAACTGTCTCAGAATTCGACGAAACTTGACCCAAACGTTGGTCTAGACCAAAGCATTTGTGTTGTAAATTTGCTAAGCGTAATAATAACTACAAGTTAGTATAAAAGGGAAATAAAATTGTTTTAATAAAATTGTTCAAAACAGCTAAATTTTGAGCATTCTCAGAATTCGACGAAACTTGACCCAAACGTAGGTCTAGATCCAAGAATTTGTGTGTTAAATTTCTAAGCAGAATAATAAGTATAAGTTAGTATAACAGGGAAACAAACTTACTTTAATAAAACCGTGCAGAACAGCTAAATTTTGAACATTCTCAAAATTTTATGAAACTTGAACCAAACATAGATCTAGACCCAAGCATTTGTGTTATACATTTGCTAAGCGTTATAATAACTACAAGTCAGTATAAAACGAAAACAAACTTGCTTTAATAAAACCGTGCAAAACAGCTAAATTTTGAACGTTCTCAGAATTCGAATAGCCTATCCCAAACGTTGGTCTACACCCAAGCATTTGTGTGGTAAATTTGCTAAGTGTAATAATAACTACAAGTTAGTATATAAGGGAACAAACTTGTTTTAATAAAACCGTGCAAAACAGCTAAATTTTGAGCATTCTCAGAATTCGACGAAAATTGATCCAAACGTAGGTCTAGACCCAAGAATTGTGTGTTAAATTTCCTAAAATAACAACAAGTTAATATAAAAGGGAAACAAACTTGTTTTAATAAAACCGTGTAAAACAGCTAACTTATGAACGTTCTCAGAATTCGACGAAACTTGACCCAATCGCAGGTCTAGAACCAAGCCTTTGTGTTGTAAATTAGCTAATCGTAATAATAACTACAAGTTAGTATAAAAGGAAAACAAACTTGTTTTAATAAAACCATGCAAAACAACTAACTTTTGAATGTTCTTAGAATTCGATGAAACTTGACCCAATCGCAGGTCTAGACCGAAGCATTTGTGTTGTAAATTTGCTAATCGTAATAATAACTACAAGTTAGTATAAAAGGAAAACAAACTTGTTTTAATAAACCCGTGCAAACCAGCTAAATTTTGAACGGTCTCAGAATTCGACGAAACTTGACCCAAACGTTGGTCTAGACCAAAGCATTTGTGTTGTAAATTTGCTAAGCGTAATAATAACTACAAGTTAGTATAAAAGGGAAACAAACTTGTTTTAATAAAACCGTGCAAAACAGCTAAATTTTGAACGTTCTCAGAATTCGACGAAACCTATCTCAAACGTTGAGCTAGACACAAGCATTTGTGTGGTAAATTTTCTAAGCGTAATAATAACTACAAGTTAGTGTAAAAGGGAAACAAACTTGTTTTAATAATACCGAGGAAAACAGCTAATATTTGAACGTTCTCAGAATTCAACGAAACTTGACCCAATCCCAGGTGTAGACCCAAGCATTTTTATTGGAAAATTGCCAAGCGTAATAATAACTACAAGTTAGTATAAAAAGGAAAAAAATTTATTTCAATAAAACCGTCCAAAACAGCTAACTTTTGAACGTTCTCAAAATTCGACGAAACTTGACCCAATCGTAGGTCTAGACCCTAGAATATCTGTGGTAAATTTTCTAAGCGTAATAATAACTACAAGTTAGTATAAAAGAGAAAGAAACTTGTTTTAATAAAACCGTGCAAAACAGCTAAATTTTGAGCAATCTCAGAATTCGACTAAACTTGATCAAAACGTAGGTCTATATCCAAGAATTTGTGTGTTAAATTTCCTGAGTGTAATAATAACTACTAGTTAATATAAAAGGGAAACAAACTTGTTTTAATAAAACTGTGTAAAACAGCTAACTTATGAACATTTTCAGAATTCGACGAAACTTTTTTTTTTTGGGGTAAGTGTAATTTTCATTAAAAAAAAAAGAGAAGTATATTACAACAGTGTCCCTCATTAGATCTTGACCCATTCGCAGGTCTAGACCCAAGCATTTGTGTTGTAAATTTGCTAATCGTAATAATAACTACAAGTTAGTATAAAAGGTAAACAAACTTATTTTAATAAAATCGTGCAAAACAACTAACTTTTGAATGTTCTTAGAATTCGACGAAACTTGACCTAATCGCAGGTCTAGACCCAAGCATTTGTGTTGTAAATTTGCTAATCGTAACAATACTACAAGTTAGTATAAAAGGGAAACAAACTTGATTTAATAAAACCGTGCAAAACAGCTAAATTTTGAACGGTCTCAGAATTCGACGAAACTTGACCCAAACGTTGGTCTAGACCAAAGCATTTGTGTTGTAAATTTGCTAAGCGTAATAATAACTACAAGTTAGTATAAAAGGGAAATAAAATTGTTTTAATAAAACTGTTCAAAACAGCTAAATTTTGAACATTCTCAGAATTCGACGAAACTTGACCCAAATGTAGGTCTAGATCCAAGAATTTGTGTGTTAAATTTCTAAACATAATAAAAATTATAAGTTAGTATAACAGGGAAACAAACTTACTTTAATAAAACCGTGCAGAACAGCTAAATTTTGAACATTCTCAAAATTTTACGAAACTTGAACCAAACATAGATCTAGACCCAAGCATTTGTGTTATACATTTGCTAAGCGTTATAATAACTACAAGTCAGTATAAAACGAAAACAAACTTGCTTTAATAAAACCGTGCAAAACAGCTAAATTTTGAACGTTCTCAGAATTCGAATAGCCTATCCCAAACGTTGTCTACACCCAAGCATTTGTGTGGTAAATTTTCTAAGTGTAATAATAACTACAAGTTAGTATAAAAGGGAACAAACTTGTTTTAATAAAACCGTGCAAAACATCTAAATTTTGAGCATTCTCAGAATTCGACGAAAATTGATCCAAACGTAGGTCTAGACCCAAGAATTGTGTGTTAAATTTCCTAAAATAACAACAAGTTAATATAAAAGGGAAACAAACTTGTTTTAATAAAACCGTGTAAAACAGCTAACTTATGAACGTTCTCAGAATTCGACGAAACTTGACCCAATCGCAGGTCTAGAACCAAGCCTTTGTGTTGTAAATTAGCTAATCGTAATAATAACTACAAGTTAGTATAAAAGGAAAACAAACTTGTTTTAATAAAACCATGCAAAACAACTAACTTTTGAACGTTCTTAGAATTCGATGAAACTTGACCCAATCGCAGGTCTAGACCGAAGCATTTGTGTTGTAAATTTGCTAATCGTAAGAATAACTACAAGTTAGTATAAAAGGAAAACAAACTTGTTTTAATAAACCCGTGCAAACCAGCTAAATTTTGAACGGTCTCAGAATTCGACGAAACTTGACCCAAACGTTGGTCTAGACCAAAGCATTTGTGTTGTAAATTTGCTAAGCGTAATAATAACTACAAGTTAGTATAAAAGGGAAACAAACTTGTTTTAATAAAACCGTGCAAAACAGCTAAATTTTGAACGTTCTCAGAATTCGACGAAACCTATCTCAAACGTTGAGCTAGACACAAGCATTTGTGTGGTAAATTTTCTAAGCGTAATAATAACTACAAGTTAGTGTAAAAGGGAAACAAACTTGTTTTAATAATACCGAGGAAAACAGCTAATATTTGAACGTTCTCAGAATTCAACGAAACATGACCCAATCCCAGGTGTAGACCCAAGCATTTTTATTGGAAAATTGCCAAGCGTAATAATAACTACAAGTTAGTATAAAAAGGAAAAAAATTTATTTCAATAAAACCGTCCAAAACAGCTAACTTTTGAACGTTCTCAAAATTCGACGAAACTTGACCCAATCGTAGGTCTAGACCCTAGAATATCTGTGGTAAATTTTCTAAGCGTAATAATAACTACAAGTTAGTATAAAAGGGAAAGAAACTTGTTTTAATAAAACCGTGCAAAACAGCTAAATTTTGAGCAATCTCAGAATTCGACTAAACTTGATCAAAACGTAGGTCTAGATCCAAGAATTTGTGTGTTAAATTTCCTAAGTGTAATAATAACTACTAGTTAATATAAAAGGGAAACAAACTTGTTTTAATAAAACTGTGTAAAACAGCTAACTTATGAACATTTTCAGAATTCGACGAAACTTTTTTTTTTTGGGGTAAGTGTAATTTTCATTAAAAAAAAAAGAGAAGTATATTACAACAGTGTCCCTCATTAGATCTTGACCCATTCGCAGGTCTAGACCCAAGCATTTGTGTTGTAAATTTGCTAATCGTAATAATAACTACAAGTTAGTATAAAAGGTAAACAAACTTATTTTAATAAAATCGTGCAAAACAACTAACTTTTGAATGTTCTTAGAATTCGACGAAACTTGACCTAATCGCAGGTCTAGACCCAAGCATTTGTGTTGTAAATTTGCTAATCGTAACAATACTACAAGTTAGTATAAAAGGGAAACAAACTTGATTTAATAAAACCGTGCAAAACAGCTAAATTTTGAACGGTCTCAGAATTCGACGAAACTTGACCCAAACGTTGGTCTAGACCAAAGCATTTGTGTTGTAAATTTGCTAAGCGTAATAATAACTACAAGTTAGTATAAAAGGGAAATAAAATTGTTTTAATAAAACTGTTCAAAACAGCTAAATTTTGAACATTCTCAGAATTCGACGAAACTTGACCCAAACGTAGGTCTAGATCCAAGAATTTGTGTGTTAAATTTCTAAACATAATAAAAATTATAAGTTAGTATAACAGGGAAACAAACTTACTTTAATAAAACCGTGCAGAACAGCTAAATTTTGAACATTCTCAAAATTTTACGAAACTTGAACCAAACATAGATCTAGACCCAAGCATTTGTGTTATACATTTGCTAAGCGTTATAATAACTACAAGTCAGTATAAAACGAAAACAAACTTGCTTTAATAAAACCGTGCAAAACAGCTAAATTTTGAACGTTCTCAGAATTCGAATAGCCTATCCCAAACGTTGTCTACACCCAAGCATTTGTGTGGTAAATTTTCTAAGTGTAATAATAACTACAAGTTAGTATAAAAGGGAACAAACTTGTTTTAATAAAACCGTGCAAAACATCTAAATTTTGAGCATTCTCAGAATTCGACGAAAATTGATCCAAACGTAGGTCTAGACCCAAGAATTGTGTGTTAAATTTCCAAAGTGTAATAATAACAACAAGTTAATATAAAAGGGAAGCAAACTTGTTTTAATAAAACCGTGTAAAACAGCTAACTTATGAACGTTCTCAGAATTCGACGAAACTTGACCCAATCGCAGGTCTAGAACCAAGCCTTTGTGTTGTAAATTTGCTAATCGTAATAATAACTACAAGTTAGTATAAAAGGAAAACAAACTTGTTTTAATAAAACAATGCAAAACAACTAACTTTTGAACGTTCTTAGAATTCGATGAAACTTGACCGAATCGCAGGTCTAGACCGAAGCATTTGTGTTGTAAATTTGCTAATCGTAATAATAACTACAAGTTAGTATAAAAGGAAAACAAACTTGTTTTAATAAACCCGTGCAAACCAGCTAAATTCTGAACGGTCTCAGAATTCGACGAAACTTGACCCAAACGTTGGTCTAGACCAAAGCATTTGTGTTGTAAATTTGCTAAGCGTAATAATAACTACAAGTTAGTATAAAAGGGAAACAAACTTGTTTTAATAAAACCGTGCAAAACAGCTAAATTTTGAACGTTCTCAGAATTCGACGAAACCTATCTCAAACGTTGAGCTAGACACAAGCATTTGTGTGGTAAATTTTCTAAGCGTAATAATAACTACAAGATAGTGTAAAAGGGAAACAAACTTGTTTTAATAATACCGAGGAAAAACAGCTAATATTTGAACGTTTTCAGAATTCAACGAAACTTGACCCAATCCCAGGTCTAGACCCAAGCATTTTTATTGGAAAATTGCCAAGCGTAATAATAACTACAAGTTAGTATAAAAAGAAAAAAAATTTATTTCAATAAAACCGTCCAAAACAGCTAGCTTTTGAACGTTCTCAAAATTCGACGAAACTTGACCCAATCGTAGGTCTAGACCCTAGAATATCTGTGGTAAATTTTCTAAGCGTAATAATAACTACAAGTTAGTATAAAAGGGAAACAAACTTGTTTTAATAAAACCGTGCAAAATAGCTAAATTTTGAGCAATCTCAGAATTCGACTAAACTTGATCAAAACGTAGGTCTAGATCCAAGAATTTGTGTGTTAAATTTCCTAAGTGTAATAATAACTACAAGTTAATATAAAAGGGAAACAAACTTGTTTTAATAAAACCGTGTAAAACAGCTAACTTATGAACATTTTCAGAATTCGACGAAACATTTTTTTTTGGGGTAAGTGTAATTTTCATTAAAAAAAAAAAGAGAAGTATATTACAACAGTGTCCCTCATTAGATCTTGACCCATTCGCAGGTCTAGACCCAAGCATTTGTGTTGTAAATTTGCTAATCGTAATAATTACCACAAGTTAGTATAAAAGGTAAACAAACTTATTTTAATAAAATCGTGCAAAACAACTAACTTTTGAACGTTCTTAGAATTCGACGAAACTTGACCCAATCGCAGGTCTAGACCCAAGCATTTGTGTTGTAAATTTGCTAATCGTAACAATACTACAAGTTAGTATAAAAGGGAAACAAACTTGATTTAATAAAACCGTGCAAAACAGCTAAAATTTTGAACGGTCTCAGAATTCGACGAAACTTGACCCAAACGTTGGTCTAGACCAAAGCATTTGTGTTGTAAATTTGCTAAGCGTAATAATAACTACAAGTTAGTATAAAAGGGAAACAAAATTATTTTAATAAAACTGTTCAAAACAGCTAAAATTTTGAGCATTCTCAGAATTCGACGAAACTTGACCCAAACGTAGGTCTAGATCCAAGAATTTGTGTGTTAAATTTCTAAGCATAATAATAATTATAAGTTAGTATAACAGGGAAACAAACTTACTTTAATAAAACCGTGCAGAACAGCTAAATTTTGAACATTCTCAAAATTATACGAAACTTGAACCAAACATAGATCTAGACCCAAGCATTTGTGTTATACATTTGCTAAGCGTTATAATAACTACAAGTCAGTATAAAACGAAAACAAACTTGCTTTAATAAAACCGTGCAAAACAGCTAAATTTTGAACGTTCTCAGAATTCGAATAGCCTGTCCCAAACGTTGGTCTACACCCAAGCATTTGTGTGGTAAATTTGCTAAGTGTAATAATAACTACAAGTTAGTATAAAAGGGAACAAACTTGTTTTAATAAAACCGTGCAAAACAGCTAAATTTTGAGCATTCTCAGAATTCGACGAAAATTGATCCAAACGTAGGTCTAGACCCAAGAATTGTGTGTTAAATTTCCTAAAATAACAACAAGTTAATATAAAAGGGAAACAAACTTGTTTTAATAAAACCGTGTAAGACAGCTAACTTATGAACGTTCTCAGAATTCGACGAAACTTGACCCAATCGCAGGTCTAGAACCAAGCCTTTGTGTTGTAAATTTGCTAATCGTAATAATAACTACAAGTTAGTATAAAAGGAAAACAAACTTGTTTTAATAAAACCATGCAAAACAACTAACTTTTGAACGTTCTTAGAATTCGACGAAACATGACCCAATCGCAGGTCTAGACCCAAGCATTTGTGTTGTAAATTTGCTAATCGTAATAATAACTACAAGTTAGTATAAAAGGAAAACAAACTTGTTTTAATAAACCCGTGCAAACCAGCTAAATTTTGAACGGTCTCAGAATTCGACGGAACTTGACCCAAACGTTGGTCTAGACCAAAGCATTTGTGTTGTAAATTTGCTAAGCGTAATAATAACTACAAGTTAGTATAAAAAGGAAACAAACTTGTTTTAATAAAACCGTGCAAAACAGCTAAATTTTGAACGTGCTCAGAATTCGACGAAACCTATCTCAAACATTGAGCTGGACACAAGCATTTGTGTGGTAAATTTTCTAAGCGTAATAATAACTACAAGTTAGTGTAAAAGGGAAACAAACTTGTTTTAATAATACCGAGGAAAACAGCTAATATTTGAACGTTCTCAGAATTCAACGAAACTTGACCCAATCCCAGGTCTAGACCCAAGCATTTTTATTGGAAAATTGCCAAGAGTAATAATAACTACAAGTTAGTATAAGAAGGAAAAAAACTTATTTCCATAAAACCGTCCAAAACAGCTAACTTTTGAACGTTCTCAAAATTCGACGAAACTTGACCCAATCGTAGGTCTAGACCCTAGAATATCTGTGGTAAATTTTCTAAGCGTAATAATAACTACAAGTTAGTATAAAAGGGAAACAAACTTGTTTTAATAAAACCGTGCAAAACAGCTAAATTTTGAGCATTCTCAGAATTCGACTAAACTTGATCCAAACGTAGGTCTAGACCCAAGAATTTGTGTGTTAAATTTCCTAAGTATAATAATAACTACAAGTTAACATAAAAGGGAAACAAACTTGATTTAATAAAACCGTGTAAAACAGCTAACTTATGAACGTTTTCAGAATTCGACGAAACTTTTTTTTTTTTGGGTAAGTGTAATTTTCATTAAAAAAAAAAGAGAAGTATATTACAACAGTGTCCCTCATTAGATCTTGACCCATTCGCAGCTCTAGACCCAAGCATTTGTGTTGTAAATTTGCTAATCGTAATAATAACTACAAGTTAGTATAAACGGTAAACAAACTTGTTTTAATAAAATCGTGCAAAACAACTAACTTTTGAACGTTCTTAGAATTCGACGAAACTTGACCCAATCGCAGGTCTAGAATAAAGCATTTGTGTTGTAAATTTGCTAATCGTAATAATACTACAAGTTAGTATAAAAGGGAAACAAACTAGATTTAATAAAACCGTGCAAAACAGCTAAATTTTGAACGGTCTCAGAATTCGACGAAACTTGACCCAAACGTTGGTCTAGACCAAAGCATTTGTGTTGTAAATTTGCTAAGCGTAATAATAACTACAAGTTAGTATAAAAGAGAAATAAAATTGTTTTAATAAAACTGTTCAAAACAGCTAAATTTTGAGCATTCTCAGAATTCGACGAAACTTGACCCAAACGTAGGTCTAGATCCAAGAATTTGTGTGTTAAATTTCTAAGCATAATAATAATTATAAGTTAGTATAACAGGGAAACAAACTTACTTTAATAAAACCGTGCAGAACAACTAAATTTTGAACATTCTCAAAATTATACGAAACTTGAACCAAACATAGATCTAGACCCAAGCATTTGTGTTATACATTTGCTAAGCGTTATAATAACTACAAGTCAGTATAAAACGAAAACAAACTTGCTTTAATAAAACCGTGCAAAACAGCTAAATTTTGAACGTGCTCAGAATTCGAATAGCCTGTCCCAAACGTTGGTCTACACCCAAGCATTTGTGTGGTAAATTTTCTAAGTGTAATAATAACTACAAGTTAGTATAAAAGGGAACAAACTTATTTCCATAAAACCGTGCAAAACAGCTAAATTTTGAGCATTCTCAGAATTCGACGAAAATTGATCCAAACGTAGGTCTAGACCCTAGAATATCTGTGGTAAATTTCCAAAGTGTAATAATAACAACAAGTTAATATAAAAGGGAAACAAACTTGTTTTAATAAAACCGTGTAAAACAGCTAACTTATGAACGTTCTCAGAATTCGACGAAACTTGACCCAATCGCAGGTCTAGAACCAAGCCTTTGTGTTGTAAATTTGCTAATCGTAATAATAACTACAAGTTAGTATAAAAGGAAAACAAACTTGTTTTAATAAAACAATGCAAAACAACTAACTTTTGAACGTTCTTAGAATTCGATGAAACTTGACCGAATCGCAGGTCTAGACCGAAGCATTTGTGTTGTAAATTTGCTAATCGTAATAATAACTACAAGTTAGTATAAAAGGAAAACAAACTTGTTTTAATAAACCCGTGCAAACCAGCTAAATTCTGAACGGTCTCAGAATTCGACGAAACTTGACCCAAACGTTGGTCTAGACCAAAGCATTTGTGTTGTAAATTTGCTAAGCGTAATAATAACTACAAGTTAGTATAAAAGGGAAACAAACTTGTTTTAATAAAACCGTGCAAAACAGCTAAATTTTGAACGTTCTCAGAATTCGACGAAACCTATCTCAAACGTTGAGCTAGACACAAGCATTTGTGTGGTAAATTTTCTAAGCGTAATAATAACTACAAGATAGTGTAAAAGGGAAACAAACTTGTTTTAATAATACCGAGGAAAAACAGCTAATATTTGAACGTTTTCAGAATTCAACGAAACTTGACCCAATCCCAGGTCTAGACCCAAGCATTTTTATTGGAAAATTGCCAAGCGTAATAATAACTACAAGTTAGTATAAAAAGAAAAAAAATTTATTTCAATAAAACCGTCCAAAACAGCTAGCTTTTGAACGTTCTCAAAATTCGACGAAACTTGACCCAATCGTAGGTCTAGACCCTAGAATATCTGTGGTAAATTTTCTAAGCGTAATAATAACTACAAGTTAGTATAAAAGGGAAACAAACTTGTTTTAATAAAACCGTGCAAAATAGCTAAATTTTGAGCAATCTCAGAATTCGACTAAACTTGATCAAAACGTAGGTCTAGATCCAAGAATTTGTGTGTTAAATTTCCTAAGTGTAATAATAACTACAAGTTAATATAAAAGGGAAACAAACTTGTTTTAATAAAACCGTGTAAAACAGCTAACTTATGAACATTTTCAGAATTCGACGAAACATTTTTTTTTGGGGTAAGTGTAATTTTCATTAAAAAAAAAAAGAGAAGTATATTACAACAGTGTCCCTCATTAGATCTTGACCCATTCGCAGGTCTAGACCCAAGCATTTGTGTTGTAAATTTGCTAATCGTAATAATTACCACAAGTTAGTATAAAAGGTAAACAAACTTATTTTAATAAAATCGTGCAAAACAACTAACTTTTGAACGTTCTTAGAATTCGACGAAACTTGACCCAATCGCAGGTCTAGACCCAAGCATTTGTGTTGTAAATTTGCTAATCGTAACAATACTACAAGTTAGTATAAAAGGGAAACAAACTTGATTTAATAAAACCGTGCAAAACAGCTAAAATTTTGAACGGTCTCAGAATTCGACGAAACTTGACCCAAACGTTGGTCTAGACCAAAGCATTTGTGTTGTAAATTTGCTAAGCGTAATAATAACTACAAGTTAGTATAAAAGGGAAACAAAATTATTTTAATAAAACTGTTCAAAACAGCTAAAATTTTGAGCATTCTCAGAATTCGACGAAACTTGACCCAAACGTAGGTCTAGATCCAAGAATTTGTGTGTTAAATTTCTAAGCATAATAATAATTATAAGTTAGTATAACAGGGAAACAAACTTACTTTAATAAAACCGTGCAGAACAGCTAAATTTTGAACATTCTCAAAATTATACGAAACTTGAACCAAACATAGATCTAGACCCAAGCATTTGTGTTATACATTTGCTAAGCGTTATAATAACTACAAGTCAGTATAAAACGAAAACAAACTTGCTTTAATAAAACCGTGCAAAACAGCTAAATTTTGAACGTTCTCAGAATTCGAATAGCCTGTCCCAAACGTTGGTCTACACCCAAGCATTTGTGTGGTAAATTTGCTAAGTGTAATAATAACTACAAGTTAGTATAAAAGGGAACAAACTTGTTTTAATAAAACCGTGCAAAACAGCTAAATTTTGAGCATTCTCAGAATTCGACGAAAATTGATCCAAACGTAGGTCTAGACCCAAGAATTGTGTGTTAAATTTCCTAAAATAACAACAAGTTAATATAAAAGGGAAACAAACTTGTTTTAATAAAACCGTGTAAGACAGCTAACTTATGAACGTTCTCAGAATTCGACGAAACTTGACCCAATCGCAGGTCTAGAACCAAGCCTTTGTGTTGTAAATTTGCTAATCGTAATAATAACTACAAGTTAGTATAAAAGGAAAACAAACTTGTTTTAATAAAACCATGCAAAACAACTAACTTTTGAACGTTCTTAGAATTCGACGAAACATGACCCAATCGCAGGTCTAGACCCAAGCATTTGTGTTGTAAATTTGCTAATCGTAATAATAACTACAAGTTAGTATAAAAGGAAAACAAACTTGTTTTAATAAACCCGTGCAAACCAGCTAAATTTTGAACGGTCTCAGAATTCGACGGAACTTGACCCAAACGTTGGTCTAGACCAAAGCATTTGTGTTGTAAATTTGCTAAGCGTAATAATAACTACAAGTTAGTATAAAAAGGAAACAAACTTGTTTTAATAAAACCGTGCAAAACAGCTAAATTTTGAACGTGCTCAGAATTCGACGAAACCTATCTCAAACATTGAGCTGGACACAAGCATTTGTGTGGTAAATTTTCTAAGCGTAATAATAACTACAAGTTAGTGTAAAAGGGAAACAAACTTGTTTTAATAATACCGAGGAAAACAGCTAATATTTGAACGTTCTCAGAATTCAACGAAACTTGACCCAATCCCAGGTCTAGACCCAAGCATTTTTATTGGAAAATTGCCAAGAGTAATAATAACTACAAGTTAGTATAAGAAGGAAAAAAACTTATTTCCATAAAACCGTCCAAAACAGCTAACTTTTGAACGTTCTCAAAATTCGACGAAACTTGACCCAATCGTAGGTCTAGACCCTAGAATATCTGTGGTAAATTTTCTAAGCGTAATAATAACTACAAGTTAGTATAAAAGGGAAACAAACTTGTTTTAATAAAACCGTGCAAAACAGCTAAATTTTGAGCATTCTCAGAATTCGACTAAACTTGATCCAAACGTAGGTCTAGACCCAAGAATTTGTGTGTTAAATTTCCTAAGTATAATAATAACTACAAGTTAACATAAAAGGGAAACAAACTTGATTTAATAAAACCGTGTAAAACAGCTAACTTATGAACGTTTTCAGAATTCGACGAAACTTTTTTTTTTTTGGGTAAGTGTAATTTTCATTAAAAAAAAAAGAGAAGTATATTACAACAGTGTCCCTCATTAGATCTTGACCCATTCGCAGCTCTAGACCCAAGCATTTGTGTTGTAAATTTGCTAATCGTAATAATAACTACAAGTTAGTATAAACGGTAAACAAACTTGTTTTAATAAAATCGTGCAAAACAACTAACTTTTGAACGTTCTTAGAATTCGACGAAACTTGACCCAATCGCAGGTCTAGAATAAAGCATTTGTGTTGTAAATTTGCTAATCGTAATAATACTACAAGTTAGTATAAAAGGGAAACAAACTAGATTTAATAAAACCGTGCAAAACAGCTAAATTTTGAACGGTCTCAGAATTCGACGAAACTTGACCCAAACGTTGGTCTAGACCAAAGCATTTGTGTTGTAAATTTGCTAAGCGTAATAATAACTACAAGTTAGTATAAAAGAGAAATAAAATTGTTTTAATAAAACTGTTCAAAACAGCTAAATTTTGAGCATTCTCAGAATTCGACGAAACTTGACCCAAACGTAGGTCTAGATCCAAGAATTTGTGTGTTAAATTTCTAAGCATAATAATAATTATAAGTTAGTATAACAGGGAAACAAACTTACTTTAATAAAACCGTGCAGAACAACTAAATTTTGAACATTCTCAAAATTATACGAAACTTGAACCAAACATAGATCTAGACCCAAGCATTTGTGTTATACATTTGCTAAGCGTTATAATAACTACAAGTCAGTATAAAACGAAAACAAACTTGCTTTAATAAAACCGTGCAAAACAGCTAAATTTTGAACGTGCTCAGAATTCGAATAGCCTGTCCCAAACGTTGGTCTACACCCAAGCATTTGTGTGGTAAATTTTCTAAGTGTAATAATAACTACAAGTTAGTATAAAAGGGAACAAACTTATTTCCATAAAACCGTGCAAAACAGCTAAATTTTGAGCATTCTCAGAATTCGACGAAAATTGATCCAAACGTAGGTCTAGACCCTAGAATATCTGTGGTAAATTTTCTAAGCGTAATAATAACTACAAGTTAGTATAAAAGGGAAACAAACTTGTTTTAATAAAACCGTGCGAAACAGCTAAATTTTGAGCATTCTCAGAATTCGACTAAACTTGATCCAAACGTAGGTCTAGACCCAAGAATTTGTGTGTTAAATTTCCTAAGTATAATAATAACTACAAGTTAACATAAAAGGGAAACAAACTTGATTTAATAAAACCGTGTAAAACAGCTAACTTATGAACGTTTTCAGAATTCGACGAAACTTTTTTTTTTTGGGTAAGTGTAATTTTCATTAAAAAAAAAAAAGAGAAGTATATTACAACAGTGTCCCTCATTAGATCTTGACCCATTCGCAGCTCTAGGCCCAAGCATTTGTGTTGTAAATTTGCTAATCGTAATAATAACTACAAGTTAGTATAAACGGTAAACAAACTTGTTTTAATAAAATCGTGCAAAACAACTAACTTTTGAACGTTCTTAGAATTCGACGAAACTTGACCCAATCGCAGGTCTAGACCCAAGCATTTGTGTTGTAAATTTGCTAATCGTAATAATACTACAAGTTAGTATAAAAGGGAAACAAACTAGATTTAATAAAACCGTGCAAAACATCTAAATTTTGAACGGTCTCAGAATTCGACGAAACTTGACCCAAACGTTGGTCTAGACCAAAGCATTTGTGTTGTAAATTTGCTAAGCGTAATAATAACTACAAGTTAGTATAAAAGGGAAATAAAATTGTTTTAATAAAACTGTTCAAAACAGCTAAATTTTGATCATTCTCAGAATTCGACGAAACTTGACCCAAACGTAGGTCTAGATCCAAGAATTTATGTGTTAAATTTCTAAGCATAATAATAATTATAAGTTAGTATAACAGGGAAACAAACTTACTTTAATAAAACCGTGCAGAACAGCTAAATTTTGAACATTCTCAAAATTTTACGAAACTTGAACCAAACATAATCTAGACCCAAGCATTTGTGTTATACATTTGCTAAGCGTTATAATAACTACAAGTCAGTATAAAACGAAAACAAACTTGCTTGAATAAAACCGTGCAAAACAGCTAAATTTTGAACGTTCTCAGAATTCGAATAGCCTGTCCCAAACGTTGGTCTACACCCAAGCATTTGTGTGGTAAATTTGCTAAGTGTAATAATAACTACAAGTTAGTATAAAAGGGAACAAACTTGTTTTAATAAAACCGTGCAAAACAGCTAAATTTTGAGCATTCTCAGAATTCGACGAAAATTGATCCAAACGTAGGTCTAGACCCAAGAATTGTGTGTTAAATTTCCTAAAATAACAACAAGTTAATATAAAAGGGAAACAAACTTGTTTTAATAAAACCGTGTAAAACAGCTAACTTATGAACGTTCTCAGAATTCGACGAAACTTGACCCAATCGCAGGTCTAGAACCAAGCCTTTGTGTTGTAAATTAGCTAATCGTAATAATAACTACAAGTTAGTATAAAAGGAAAACAAACTTGTTTTAATAAAAACCATGCAAAACAACTAACTTTTGAACGTTCTTAGAATTCGATGAAACTTGACCCAATCGCAGGTCTAGACCGAAGCATTTGTGTTGTAAATTTGCTAATCGTAATAATAACTACAAGTTAGTATAAAAGGAAAACAAACTTGTTTTAATAAACCCGTGCAAACCAGCTAAATTTTGAACGGTCTCAGAATTCGACGAAACTTGACCCAAACGTTGGTCTAGACCAAAGCATTTGTGTTGTAAATTTGCTAAGCGTAATAATAACTACAAGTTAGTATAAAAGGGAAACAAACTTGTTTTAATAAAACCGTGCAAAACAGCTAAATTTTGAACGTTCTCAGAATTCGACGAAACCTATCTCAAACGTTGAGCTAGACACAAGCATTTGTGTGGTAAATTTTCTAAGCGTAATAATAACTACAAGTTAGTGTAAAAGGGAAACAAACTTGTTTTAATAATACCGAGGAAAACAGCTAATATTTGAACGTTCTCAGAATTCAACGAAACTTGACCCAATCCCAGGTGTAGACCCAAGCATTTTTATTGGAAAATTGCCAAGCGTAATAATAACTACAAGTTAGTATAAAAAGGAAAAAAATTTATTTCAATAAAACCGTCCAAAACAGCTAACTTTTGAACGTTCTCAAAATTCGACGAAACTTGACCCAATCGTAGGTCTAGACCCTAGAATATCTGTGGTAAATTTTCTAAGCGTAATAATAACTACAAGTTAGTATAAAAGGGAAAGAAACTTGTTTTAATAAAACCGTGCAAAACAGCTAAATTTTGAGCAATCTCAGAATTCGTCTAAACTTTTTTTAATAATACCGAGGAAAACAGCTAATATTTGAACGTTCTCAGAATTCAACGAAACTTGACCCAATCCCAGGTGTAGACCCAAGCATTTTTATTGGAAAATTGCCAAGCGTAATAATAACTACAAGTTAGTATAAAAAGGAAAAAAATTTATTTCAATAAAACCGTCCAAAACAGCTAACTTTTGAACGTTCTCAAAATTCGACGAAACTTGACCCAATCGTAGGTCTAGACCCTAGAATATCTGTGGTAAATTTTCTAAGCGTAATAATAACTACAAGTTAGTATAAAAGGGAAAGAAACTTGTTTTAATAAAACCGTGCAAAACAGCTAAATTTTGAGCAATCTCAGAATTCGACTAAACTTGATCAAAACGTAGGTCTAGATCCAAGAATTTGTGTGTTAAATTTCCTAAGTGTAATAATAACTACTAGTTAATATAAAAGGGAAACAAACTTGTTTTAATAAAACTGTGTAAAACAGCTAACTTATGAACATTTTAAGAATTCGACGAAACTTTTTTTTTTTGGGGTAAGTGTAATTTTCATTAAAAAAAAAAGAGAAGTATATTACAACAGTGTCCCTCATTAGATCTTGACCCATTCGCAGGTCTAGACCCAAGCATTTGTGTTGTAAATTTGCTAATCGTAATAATAACTACAAGTTATTATAAAAGGTAAACAAACTTATTTTAATAAAATCGTGCAAAACAACTAACTTTTGAATGTTCTTAGAATTCGACGAAACTTGACCTAATCGCAGGTCTAGACCCAAGCATTTGTGTTGTAAATTTGCTAATCGTAACAATAGTACAAGTTAGTATAAAAGGGAAACAAACTTGATTTAATAAAACCGTGCAAAACAGCTAAATTTTGAACGGTCTCAGAATTCGACGAAACTTGACCCAAACGTTGGTCTAGACCAAAGCATTTGTGTTGTAAATTTGCTAAACGTAATAATAACTACAAGTTAGTATAAAAGGGAAATAAAATTATTTTAATAAAACTGTTCAAAACAGCTAAATTTTGAACATTCTCAGAATTCGACGAAACTTGACCCAAACGTAGGTCTAGATCCAAGAATTTGTGTGTTAAATTTCTAAACATAATAAAAATTATAAGTTAGTATAACAGGGAAACAAACTTACTTTAATAAAACCGTGCAGAACAGCTAAATTTTGAACATTCTCAAAATTTTACGAAACTTGAACCAAACATAGATCTAGACCCAAGCATTTGTGTTATACATTTGCTAAGCGTTATAATAACTACAAGTCAGTATAAAACGAAAACAAACTTGCTTTAATAAAACCGTGCAAAACAGCTAAATTTTGAACGTTCTCAGAATTCGAATAGCCTATCCCAAACGTTGTCTACACCCAAGCATTTGTGTGGTAAATTTTCTAAGTGTGATAATAACTACAAGTTAGTATAAAAGGGAACAAACTTGTTTTAATAAAACCGTGCAAAACATCTAAATTTTGAGCATTCTCAGAATTCGACGAAAATTGATCCAAACGTAGGTCTAGACCCAAGAATTGTGTGTTAAATTTCCAAAGTGTAATAATAACAACAAGTTAATATAAAAGGGAAACAAACTTGTTTTAATAAAACCGTGTAAAACAGGTAACTTATGAACGTTCTCAGAATTCGACGAAACTTGACCCAATCGCAGGTCTAGAACCAAGCCTTTGTGTTGTAAATTTGCTAATCGTAATAATAACTACAAGTTAGTATAAAAGGAAAACAAACTTGTTTTAATAAAACCATGCAAAACAACTAACTTTTGAACGTTCTTAGAATTCGATGAAACTTGACCCAATCGCAGGTCTAGACCGAAGCATTTGTGTTGTAAATTTGCTAATCGTAATAATAACTACAAGTTAGTATAAAAGGAAAACAAACTTGTTTTAATAAACCCGTGCAAACCAGCTAAATTCTGAACGGTCTCAGAATTCGACGAAACTTGACCCAAACGTTGGTCTAGACCAAAGCATTTGTGTTGTAAATTTGCTAAGCGTAATAATAACTACAAGTTAGTATAAAAGGGAAACAAACTTGTTTTAATAAAACCGTGCAAAACAGCTAAATTTTGAACGTTCTCAGAATTCGACGAAACCTATCTCAAACGTTGAGCTAGACACAAGCATTTGTGTGGTAAATTTTCTAAGCGTAATAATAACTACAAGATAGTGTAAAAGGGAAACAAACTTGTTTTAATAATACCGAGGAAAAACAGCTAATATTTGAACATTTTCAGAATTCATCGAAACTTGACCCAATCCCAGGTCTAGACCCAAGCATTTTTATTGGAAAATTGCCAAGCGTAATAATAACTACAAGTTAGTATAAAAAGGAAAAAAATTTATTTCAATAAAACCGTCCAAAACAGCTAACTTTTGAACGTTCTCAAAATTCGACGAAACTTGACCCAATCGTAGGTCTAGACCCTAGAATATCTGTGGTAAATTTTCTAAGCGTAATAATAACTACAAGTTAGTATAAAAGGGAAACAAACTTGTTTTAATAAAACCGTGCAAAATAGCTAAATTTTGAGCAATCTCAGAATTCGACTAAACTTGATCAAAACGTAGGTCTAGATCCAAGAATTTGTGTGTTAAATTTCCTAAGTGTAATAATAACTACAAGTTAATATAAAAGGGAAACAAACTTGTTTTAATAAAACCGTGTAAAACAGCTAACTTATGAACATTTTCAGAATTCGACGAAACATTTTTTTTTGGGGTAAGTGTAATTTTCATTAAAAAAAAAAAGAGAAGTATATTACAACAGTGTCCCTCATTAGATCTTGACCCATTCGCAGGTCTAGACCCAAGCATTTGTGTTGTAAATTTTCTAATCGTAATAATAACCACAAGTTAGTATAAAAGGTAAACAAACTTATTTTAATAAAATCGTGCAAAACAACTAACTTTTGAACGTTCTTAGAATTCGACGAAACTTGACCCAATCGCAGGTCTAGACCCAAGCATTTGTGTTGTAAATTTGCTAATTGTAACAATACTACAAGTTAGTATAAAAGGGAAACAAACTTGATTTAATAAAACCGTGCAAAACAGCTAAATTTTGAACGGTCTCAGAATTCGACGAAACTTGACCCAAACGTTGGTCTAGACCAAAGCATTTGTGTTGTAAATTTGCTAAGCGTAATAATAACTACAAGTTAGTATAAAAGGGAAACAAAATTATTTTAATAAAACTGTTCAAAACAGCTAAAATTTTGAGCATTCTCAGAATTCGACGAAACTTGACCCAAACGTAGGTCTAGATCCAAGAATTTGTGTGTTAAATTTCTAAGCATAATAATAATTATAAGTTAGTATAACAGGGAAACAAACTTACTTTAATAAAACCGTGCAGAACAGCTAAATTTTGAACATTCTCAAAATTATACGAAACTTGAACCAAACATAGATCTAGACCCAAGCATTTGTGTTATACATTTGCTAAGCGTTATAATAACTACAAGTCAGTATAAAACGAAAACAAACTTGCTTTAATAAAACCGTGCAAAACAGCTAAATTTTGAACGTTCTCAGAATTCGAATAGCCTGTCCCAAACGTTGGTCTACACCCAAGCATTTGTGTGGTAAATTTGCTAAGTGTAATAATAACTACAAGTTAGTATAAAAGGGAAATAAAATTGTTTTAATAAAACTGTTCAAAACAGCTAAATTTTGAGCATTCTCAGAATTCGACGAAAATTGATCCAAACATAGGTCTAGACCCAAGAATTGTGTGTTAAATTTCCTAAAATAACAACAAGTTAATATAAAAGGGAAACAAACTTGTTTTAATAAAACCGTGTAAGACAGCTAACTTATGAACGTTCTCAGAATTCGACGAAACTTGACCCAATCGCAGGTCTAGAACCAAGCCTTTGTGTTGTAAATTTGCTAATCGTAATAATAACTACAAGTTAGTATAAAAGGAAAACAAACTTGTTTTAATAAAACCATGCAAAACAACTAACTTTTGAACGTTCTTAGAATTCGACGAAACATGACCCAATCGCAGGTCTAGACCCAAGCATTTGTGTTGTAAATTTGCTAATCGTAATAATAACTACAAGTTAGTATAAAAGGAAAACAAACTTGTTTTAATAAACCCGTGCAAACCAGCTAAATTTTGAACGGTCTCAGAATTCGACGGAACTTGACCCAAACGTTGGTCTAGACCAAAGCATTTGTGTTGTAAATTTGCTAAGCGTAATAATAACTACAAGTTAGTATAAAAGGGAAACAAACTTGTTTTAATAAAACCGTGCAAAACAGCTAAATTTTGAACGTGCTCAGAATTCGACGAAACCTATCTCAAACATTGAGCTGGACACAAGCATTTGTGTGGTAAATTTTCTAAGCGTAATAATAACTACAAGTTAGTGTAAAAGGGAAACAAACTTGTTTTAATAATACCGAGGAAAAACAGCTAATATTTGAACGTTCTCAGAATTCAACGAAACTTGACACAATCCCAGGTCTAGACCCAAGCATTTTTAATGGAAAATTGCCAAGAGTAATAATAACTACAAGTTAGTATAAGAAGGAAAAAAACTTATTTCCATAAAACCGTCCAAAACAGCTAACTTTTGAACGTTCTCAAAATTCGACGAAACTTGACCCAATCGTAGGTCTAGACCCTAGAATATCTGTGGTAAATTTTCTAAGTATAAAAGGGAAACAAACTTGTTTTAATAAAACCGTGCAAAACAGCTAAATTTTGAGCATTCTCAGAATTCGACTAAACTTGATCCAAACGTAGGTCTAGACCCAAGAATTTGTGTGTTAAATTTCCTAAGTATAATAATAACTACAAGTTAACATAAAAGGGAAACAAACTTGATTTAATAAAACCGTGTAAAACAGCTAACTTATGAACGTTTTGAGAATTCGACGAAACTTTTTTTTTTTTGGGTAAGTGTAATTTTCATTAAAAAAAAAAGAGAAGTATATTACAACAGTGTCCCTCATTAGATCTTGACCCATTCGCAGCTCTAGACCCAAGCATTTGTGTTGTAAATTTGCTAATCGTAATAATAACTACAAGTTAGTATAAACGGTAAACAAACTTGTTTTAATAAAATCGTGCAAAACAACTAACTTTTGAACGTTCTTAGAATTCGACGAAACTTGACCCAATCGCAGGTCTAGACCCAAGCATTTGTGTTGTAAATTTGCTAATCGTAATAATACTACAAGTTAGTATAAAAGGGAAACAAACTAGATTTAATAAAACCGTGCAAAACAGCTAAATGTTGAACGGTCTCAGAATTCGACGAAACTTGACCCAAACGTTGGTCTAGACCAAAGCATTTGTGTTGTAAATTTGCTAAGCGTAATAATAACTACAAGTTAGTATAAAAGGGAAATAAAATTGTTTTAATAAAACTGTTCAAAACAGCTAAATTTTGAGCATTCTCAGAATTCGACGAAACTTGACCCAAACGTAGGTCTAGATCCAAGAATTTGTGTGTTAAATTTCTAAGCATAATAATAATTATAAGTTAGTATAACAGGGAAACAAACTTACTTTAATAAAACCGTGCAGAACAGCTAAATTTTGAACATTCTCAAAATTATACGAAACTTGAACCAAACATAGATCTAGACCCAAGCATTTGTGTTATACATTTGCTAAGCGTTATAATAACTACAAGTCAGTATAAAACGAAAACAAACTTGCTTTAATAAAACCGTGCAAAACAGCTAAATTTTGAACGTTCTCAGAATTCGAATAGCCTGTCCCAAACGTTGGTCTACACCCAAGCATTTGTGTGGTAAATTTGCTAAGTGTAATAATAACTACAAGTTAGTATAAAAGGGAACAAACTTATTTCCATAAAACCGTGCAAAACAGCTAAATTTTGAGCATTCTCAGAATTCGACGAAAATTGATCCAAACGTAGGTCTAGACCCTAGAATATCTGTGGTAAATTTTCTAAGCGTAATAATAACTACAAGTTAGTATAAAAGGGAAACAAACTTGTTTTAATAAAACCGTGCGAAACAGCTAAATTTTGAGCATTCTCAGAATTCGACTAAACTTGATCCAAACGTAGGTCTAGACCCAAGAATTTGTGTGTTAAATTTCCTAAGTATAATAATAACTACAAGTTAACATAAAAGGGAAACAAACTTGATTTAATAAAACCGTGTAAAACAGCTAACTTATGAACGTTTTCAGAATTCGACGAAACTTTTTTTTTTTGGGTAAGTGTAATTTTCATTAAAAAAAAAAAGAGAAGTATATTACAACAGTGTCCCTCATTAGATCTTGACCCATTCGCAGCTCTAGGCCCAAGCATTTGTGTTGTAAATTTGCTAATCGTAATAATAACTACAAGTTAGTATAAACGGTAAACAAACTTGTTTTAATAAAATCGTGCAAAACAACTAACTTTTGAACGTTCTTAGAATTCGACGAAACTTGACCCAATCGCAGGTCTAGACCCAAGCATTTGTGTTGTAAATTTGCTAATCGTAATAATACTACAAGTTAGTATAAAAGGGAAACAAACTAGATTTAATAAAACCGTGCAAAACATCTAAATTTTGAACGGTCTCAGAATTCGACGAAACTTGACCCAAACGTTGGTCTAGACCAAAGCATTTGTGTTGTAAATTTGCTAAGCGTAATAATAACTACAAGTTAGTATAAAAGGGAAATAAAATTGTTTTAATAAAACTGTTCAAAACAGCTAAATTTTGAGCATTCTCAGAATTCGACGAAACTTGACCCAAAGGTAGGTCTAGATCCAAGAATTTGTGTGTTAAATTTCTAAGCATAATAATAATTATAAGTTAGTATAACAGGGAAACAAACTTACTTTAATAAAACCGTGCAGAACAGCTAAATTTTGAACATTCTCAAAATTTTACGAAACTTGAACCTAACATAGATCTAGACCCAAGCATTTGTGTTATACATTTGCTAAGCGTTATAATTACTACAAGTCAGTATAAAACGAAAACAAACTTGCTTTAATAAAACCGTGCAAAACAGCTAAATTTTGAACGTTCTCAGAATTCGAATAACCTGTCCCAAACGTTGGTCTACACCCAAGCATTTGTGTGGTAAATTTGCTAAGTGTAATAATAACTACAAGTTAGTATAAAAGGGAACAAACTTGTTTTAATAAAACCGTGCAAAACAGCTAAATTTTGAGCATTCTCAGAATTCGACGAAAATTGATCCAAACGTAGGTCTAGACCCAAGAATTGTGTGTTAAATTTCCTAAGTGTAATAATAACAACAAGTTAATATAAAAGGGAAACAAACTTGTTTTAATAAAACCGTGTAAAACAGCTAACTTATGAACGTTCTCAGAATTCGACGAAACTTGACCCAATCGCAGGTCTAGAACCAAGCCTTTGTGTTGTAAATTTGCTAATCGTAATAATAACTACAAGTTAGTATAAAAGGAAAACAAACTTGTTTTAATAAAACCATGCAAAACAACTAACTTTTGAACGTTCTTAGAATTCGACGAAACTTGACCCAATCGCAGGTCTAGACCCAAGCATTTGTGTTGTAAATTTGCTAATCGTAATAATAACTACAAGTTAGTATAAAAGGAAAACAAACTTGTTTTAATAAACCCGTGCAAACCAGCTAAATTTTGAACGGTCTCAGAATTCGACGAAACATGACCCAATCGCAGGTCTAGACCAAAGCATTTGTGTTGTAAATTTTCTAAGCATAGTAATAACTACTAGTTAGTATAAAAGGGAAACAAACTTGTTTTAATAAAACCGTGCAAAACAGCTAAATTTTGAACGTTCTCAGAATTCGACGAAACCTATCTCAAACGTTGAGCTAGACACAAGCATTTGTGTGGTAAATTTTCTAAGCGTAATAATAACTACAAGTTAGTGTACAAAGGAAACAAACTTGTTTTAATAATATCGAGGAAAACAGCTAATATTTGAACGTTCTCAGAATTCGACGAAACTTGACCCAATCCCAGGTCTAGACCCAAGCATTTTTATTGGAAATTGCCAAGAGTAATAATAACTACAAGTTAGTATAAAAAGGAAAAAAACTTATTTCCATAAAATCGTCCAAAACAGCTAACTTTTGAACGTTCTCAAAATTCGATGAAACTTGACCCAATCGTAGGTCTAGACCCTAGAATATCTGTGGTAAATTTTCTAAGCGTAATAATAACTACAAGTTAGTATAAAAGGGAAACAAACTTGTTTTAATAAAACCGTGCGAAACAGCTAAATTTTGAGCATTCTTAGAATTCGACTAAACTTGATCCAAACGTAGGTCTAGACCCAAGAATTTGTGTGTTAAATTTCCTAAGTATAATAATAACTACAAGTTAACATAAAAGGGAAACAAACTTGATTTAATAAAACCGTGTAAAACAGCTAACTTATGAACGTTTTCAGAATTCGACGAAACTTTTTTTTTTTGGGTAAGTGTAATTTTCATTAAAAAAAAAAAGAGAAGTATATTACAACAGTGTCCCTCATTAGATCTTGACCCATTCGCAGCTCTAGACCCAAGCATTTGTGTTGTAAATTTGCTAATCGTAATAATAACTACAAGTTAGTATAAACGGTAAACAAACTTGTTTTAATAAAATCGTGCAAAACAACTAACTTTTGAACGTTCTTAGAATTCGACGAAACTTGACCCAATCGCAGGTCTAGACCCAAGCATTTGTGTTGTAAATTTGCTAATCGTAATAAGAATACAAGTTAGTATAAAAGGGAAACAAACTAGATTTAATAAAACCGTGCAAAACATCTAAATTTTGAACGGTCTCAGAATTCGACGAAACTTGACCCAAACGTTGGTCTAGACCAAAGCATTTGTGTTGTAAATTTGCTAAGCGTAATAATAACTACAAGTTAGTATAAAAGGGAAATAAAATTGTTTTAATAAAACTGTTCAAAACAGCTAAATTTTGAGCATTCTCAGAATTCGACGAAACTTGACCCAAACGTAGGTCTAGATCCAAGAATTTGTGTGTTAAATTTCTAAGCATAATAATAATTATAAGTTAGTATAACAGGGAAACAAACTTACTTTAATAAAACCGTGCAGAACAGCTAAATTTTGAACATTCTCAAAATTTTACGAAACTTGAACCAAACATAGATCTAGACCCAAGCATTTGTGTTATACATTTGCTAAGCGTTATAATAACTACAAGTCAGTATAAAACGAAAACAAACTTGCTTGAATAAAACCGTGCAAAACAGCTAAATTTTGAACGTTCTCAGAATTCGAATAGCCTGTCCCAAACGTTGGTCTACACCCAAGCATTTGTGTGGTAAATTTGCTAAGTGTAATAATAACTACAAGTTAGTATAAAAGGGAACAAACTTGTTTTAATAAAACCGTGCAAAACAGCTAAATTTTGAGCATTCTCAGAATTCGACGAAAATTGATCCAAACGTAGGTCTAGACCCAAGAATTGTGTGTTAAATTTCCTAAAATAACAACAAGTTAATATAAAAGGGAAACAAACTTGTTTTAATAAAACCGTGTAAAACAGCTAACTTATGAACGTTCTCAGAATTCGACGAAACTTGACCCAATCGCAGGTCTAGAACCAAGCCTTTGTGTTGTAAATTTGCTAATCGTAATAATAACTACAAGTTAGTATAAAAGGAAAACAAACTTGTTTTAATAAAACCATGCAAAACAACTAACTTTTGAACGTTCTTAGAATTCGACAAAACTTGACCCAATCGCAGGTCTAGACCCAAGCATTTGTGTTGTAAATTTGCTAATCGTAATAATAACTACAAGTTAGTATAAAAGGAAAACAAACTTGTTTTAATAAACCCGTGCAAACCAGCTAAATTTTGAACGGTCTCAGAATTCGACGAAACATGACCCAATCGCAGGTCTAGACCAAAGCATTTGTGTTGTAAATTTTCTAAGCATAGTAATAACTACTAGTTAGTATAAAAGGGAAACAAACTTGTTTTAATAAAACCGTGCAAAACAGCTAAATTTTGAACGTTCTCAGAATTCGACGAAACCTATCTCAAACGTTGAGCTAGACACAAGTTATTGTGTGGTAAATTTTCTAAGCGTAATAATAACTACAAGTTAGTGTACAAGGGAAACAAACTTGTTTTAATAATATCGAGGAAAACAGCTAATATTTGAACGTTCTCAGAATTCGACGAAACTTGACCCAATCCCAGGTCTAGACCCAAGCATTTTTATTGGAAATTGCCAAGAGTAATAATAACTACAAGTTAGTATAAAAAGGAAAAAAACTTATTTCCATAAAATCGTCCAAAACAGCTAACTTTTGAACGTTCTCAAAATTCGATGAAACTTGACCCAATCGTAGGTCTAGACCCTAGAATATCTGTGGTAAATTTTCTAAGCGTAATAATAACTACAAGTTAGTATAAAAGGGAAACAAACTTGTTTTAATAAAACCGTGCGAAACAGCTAAATTTTGAGCATTCTTAGAATTCGACTAAACTTGATCCAAACGTAGGTCTAGACCCAAGAATTTGTGTGTTAAATTTCCTAAGTATAATAATAACTACAAGTTAACATAAAAGGGAAACAAACTTGATTTAATAAAACCGTGTAAAACAGCTAACTTATGAACGTTTTCAGAATTCGACGAAACTTTTTTTTTTTGGGTAAGTGTAATTTTCATTAAAAAAAAAAAAGAGAAGTATATTACAACAGTGTCCCTCATTAGATCTTGACCCATTCGCAGCTCTAGACCCAAGCATTTGTGTTGTAAATTTGCTAATCGTAATAATAACTACAAGTTAGTATAAACGGTAAACAAACTTGTTTTAATAAAATCGTGCAAAACAACTAACTTTTGAACGTTCTTAGAATTCGACGAAACTTGACCCAATCGCAGGTCTAGACCCAAGCATTTGTGTTGTAAATTTGCTAATCGTAATAATACTACAAGTTAGTATAAAAGGGAAACAAACTTGATTTAATAAAACCGTGCAAAACAGCTAAATTTTGAACGGTCTCAGAATTCGACGAAACTTGACCCAAACGTTGGTCTAGACCAAAGCATTTGTGTTGTAAATTTGTTAAGCGCAATAATAACTACAAGTTAGTATAAAAGGGAAACAAAATTGTTTTAATAAAACTGTTCAAAACAGCTAAATTTTGAGCATTCTCAGAATTCGACGAAACTTGACCCAAACGTAGGTCTAGATCCAAGAATTTGTGTGTTAAATTTCTAAGCATATAATAATTATAAGTTAGTATAATAGGGAAACAAACTTACTTTAATAAAACCGTGCAGAACAGCTAAATTTTGAACATTCTCAAAATTTTACGAAACTTGAACCAAACATAGATCTAGACCCAAGCATTTGTGTTATACATTTGCTAAGCGTTATAATAACTACAAGTCAGTATAAAACGAAAACAAACTTGCTTTAATAAAACCGTGCAAAACAGCTAAATTTTGAACGTTCTCAGAATTCGAATAGCCTGTCCCAAACGTTGGTCTACACCCAAGCATTTGTGTGGTAAATTTGCTAAGTGTAATAATAACTACAAGTTAGTATAAAAGGGAATAAACTTGTTTTAATAAAACCGTGCAAAACAGCTAAATTTTGAGCATTCTCAGAATTCGACGAAAATTGATCCAAACGTAGGTCTAGACCCAAGAATTGTGTGTTAAATTTCCTAAAATAACAACAAGTTAATATAAAAGGGAAACAAACTTGTTTTAATAAAACCGTGTAAAACAGCTAACTTATGAACGTTCTCAGAATTCGACGAAACTTGACCCAATCGCAGGTCTAGAACCAAGCCTTTGTGTTGTAAATTTGCTAATCGTAATAATAACTACAAGTTAGTATAAACGGTAAACAAACTTGTTTTAATAAAATCGTGCAAAACAACTAACTTTTGAACGTTCTTAGAATTCGACGAAACTTGACCCAATCGCAGGTCTAGACCCAAGCATTTGTGTTGTAAATTTGCTAATCGTAATAATACTACAAGTTAGTATAAAAGGGAAACAAACTTGATTTAATAAAACCGTGCAAAACAGCTAAATTTTGAACGGTCTCAGAATTCGACGAAACTTGACCCAAACGTTGGTCTAGACCAAAGCATTTGTGTTGTAAATTTGCTAAGCGCAATAATAACTACAAGTTAGTATAAAAGGGAAACAAAATTGTTTTAATAAAACTGTTCAAAACAGCTAAATTTTGAGCATTCTCAGAATTCGACGAAACTTGACCCAAACGTAGGTCTAGATCCAAGAATTTGTGTGTTAAATTTCTAAGCATATAATAATTATAAGTTAGTATAATAGGGAAACAAACTTACTTTAATAAAACCGTGCAGAACAGCTAAATTTTGAACATTCTCAAAATTTTACGAAACTTGAACCAAACATAGATCTAGACCCAAGCATTTGTGTTATACATTTGCTAAGCGTTATAATAACTACAAGTCAGTATAAAACGAAAACAAACTTGCTTTAATAAAACCGTGCAAAACAGCTAAATTTTGAACGTTCTCAGAATTCGAATAGCCTGTCCCAAACGTTGGTCTACACCCAAGCATTTGTGTGGTAAATTTGCTTAGTGTAATAATAACTACAAGTTAGTATAAAAGGGAACAAACTTGTTTTAATAAAACCGTGCAAAACAGCTAAATTTTGAGCATTCTCAGAATTCGACGAAAATTGATCCAAACGTAGGTCTAGACCCAAGAATTGTGTGTTAAATTTCCTAAGTGTAATAATAACAACAAGTTAATATAAAAGGGAAACAAACTTGTTTTAATAAAACCGTGTAAAACAGCTAACTTATGAACGTTCTCAGAATTCGACGAAACTTGACCCAATCGCAGGTCTAGAACCAAGCCTTTGTGTTGTAAATTTGCTAATCGTAATAATAACTACAAGTTAGTATAAAAGGAAAACAAACTTGTTTTAATAAAACCATGCAAAACAACTAACTTTTGAACGTTCTTAGAATTCGACGAAACTTGACCCAATCGCAGGTCTAGACCCAAGCATTTGTGTTGTAAATTTGCTAATCGTAATAATAACTACAAGTTAGTATAAAAGGAAAACAAACTTGTTTTAATAAACCCGTGCAAACTAGCTAAATTTTGAACGGTCTCAGAATTCGACGAAACTTGACCCAAACGTTGGTCTAGACCAAAGCATTTGTGTTGTAAATTTGCTAAGCGTAATCATAACTACAAGTTAGTATAAAAGGGAAACAAACTTGTTTTAATAAAACCGTACAAAACAGCTAAATTTTGAACGTTCTCAGAATTCGACGAAACCTATCTCAAACGTTGAGCTAGACACAAGCATTTGTGTGGTAAATTTTCTAAGCGTAATAATAACTACAAGTTAGTGTAAAAGGGAAATAAACTTGTTTTAATAATACCGAGGAAAAACAGCTAATATTTGAACGTTCTCAGAATTCAACGAAACTTGACCCAATCCCAGGTCTAGACCCAAGCATTTTTATTGGAAAATTGCCAAGCGTAATAATAACTACAAGTTAGTATAAAAAGGAAAAAAACTTATTTCAATAAAACCGTCCAAAACAGCTAACTTTTGAACGTTCTCAAAATTCGACGAAACTTGACCCAATCGTAGGTCTAGACCCTAGAATATCTGTGGTAAATTTTCTAAGCGTAATAATAACTACAAGTTAGTATAAAAGGGAAACAAACTTGTTTTAATAAAACCGTGCAAAACAGCTAAATTTTGAGCATCCTCAGAATTCGACTAAACTTGATCCAAACGTAGGTCTAGACCCAAGAATTTGTGTGTTAAATTTCCTAAGTGTAATAATAACTACAAGTTAATATAAAAGGGAAACAAACTTGATTTAATAAAACCGTGTAAAACAGCTAACTTATGAACGTTTTCAGAATTCGACGAAACTTTTTTTTTTTTGGGTAAGTGTAATTTTCATTAAAAAAAAAAAGAGAAGTATATCACAACAGTGTCCCTCATTAGATCTTGACCCATTCGCAGGTCTAGACCCAAGCATTTGTGTTGTAAATTTGCTAATCGTAATAATAACTACAAGTTAGTATAAACGGTAAACAAACTTGTTTTAATAAAATCGTACAAAACAACTAACTTTTGAACGTTCTTAGAATTTGACGAAACTTGACCCAATCGCAGGTCTAGACCCAAGCATTTGTGTTGTAAATTTGCTAATCGTAATAATACTACAAGTTAGTATAAAAGGAAAACAAACTTGATTTAATAAAACCGTGCAAAACAGCTAAATTTTAAACGGTCTCAGAATTCGACGAACCTTGACCCAAACGTTGGTCTAGACCAAAGCATTTGTGTTGTAAATTTGCTAAGCGTAATAATAACTACAAGTTAGTATAAAAGGGAAATAAAATTGTTTTAATAAAACTGTTCAAAACAGCTAAATTTTGAGCATTCTCAGAATTCGACGAAACTTGACCCAAACGTAGGTTTAGATCCAAGAATTTGTGTGTTAAATTTCTAAGCATAATAATAATTATAAGTTAGTATAACAGGGAAACAAACTTACTTTAATAAAACCGTGCAGAACAGCTAAATTTTGAACATTCTCAAAATTTTACGAAACTTGAACCTAACATAGATCTAGACCCAAGCATTTGTGTTATACATTTGCTAAGCGTTATAATTACTACAAGTCAGTATAAAACGAAAACAAACTTGCTTTAATAAAACCGTGCAAAACAGCTAAATTTTGAACGTTCTCAGAATTCGAATAACCTGTCCCAAACGTTGGTCTACACCCAAGCATTTGTGTGGTAAATTTGCTAAGTGTAATAATAACTACAAGTTAGTATAAAAGGGAACAAACTTGTTTTAATAAAACCGTGCAAAACAGCTAAATTTTGAGCATTCTCAGAATTCGACGAAAATTGATCCAAACGTAGGTCTAGACCCAAGAATTGTGTGTTAAATTTCCTAAGTGTAATAATAACAACAAGTTAATATAAAAGGGAAACAAACTTGTTTTAATAAAACCGTGTAAAACAGCTAACTTATGAACGTTCTCAGAATTCGACGAAACTTGACCCAATCACAGGTCTAGAACCAAGCCTTTGTGTTGTAAATTTGCTAATCGTAATAATAACTACAAGTTAGTATAAAAGGAAAACAAACTTGTTTTAATAAAACCATGCAAAACAACTAACTTTTGAACGTTCTTACAATTCGACGAAACTTGACCCAATTGCAGGTCTAGACCCAAGCATTTGTGTTGTAAATTTGCTAATCGTAATAATAACTACAAGTTAGTATAAAAGGAAAACAAACTTGTTTTAATAAACCCGTGCAAACCAGCTAAATTTTAAACGGTCTCAGAATTCAACGAAACTTGACCCAAACGTTGGTCTAGACCAAAGCATTTGTGTTGTAAATTTGCTAAGCGTAATAATAACTACAAGTTAGTATAAAAGGGAAACAAACTTGTTTTAATAAAACCGTGCAAAACAGCTAAATTTTGAACGTTCTCAGAATTCGACGAAACCTATCTCAAACGTTGAGCTAGACACAAGCATTTGTGTGGTATATTTTCTAAGCGTAATAATAACTACAAGTTAGTGTAAAAGGGAAACAAACTTGTTTTAATAATACCGAGGAAAAACAGCTAATATTTGAACGTTCTCAGAATTCAACGAAACTTGACCCAATCCCAGGTCTAGGCCCAAGCATTTTTATTGGAAAATTGCCAAGCGTAATAATAACTACAAGTTAGTATAAAAAGGAAAAAAACTTATTTCAATAAAACCGTCCAAAACAGCTAACTTTTGAACGTTCTCAAAATTCGACGAAACTTGACCCAATCGTAGGTCTAGACCCTAGAATATCTGTGGTAAATTTTCTAAGCGTAATAATAACTACAAGTTAGTATAAAAGGGAAACAAACTTGTTTTAATAAAACCGTGCAAAACAGCTAAATTTTGAGCATTCTCAGAATTCGACTAAACTTGATCCAAACGTAGGTCTAGACCCAAGAATTTGTGTGTTAAATTTCCTAAGTGTAATAATAACTACAAGTTAATATAAAAGGGAAACAAACTTGATTTAATAAAACCGTGTAAAACAGCTAACTTATGAACGTTTTCAGAATTCGACGAAATTTTTTTTTTTTTGGGTAAGTGTAATTTTCATTAAAAAAAAAAGAGAAGTATATCACAACAGTGTCCCTCATTAGATCTTGACCCATTCGCAGGTCTAGACCCAAGTATTTGTGTTGTAAATTTGCTAATCGTAATAATAACTACAAGTTAGTATAAACGGTAAACAAACTTGTTTTAATAAAATCGTGCAAAACAACTAACTTTTGAACGTTCTTAGAATTCGACGAAACTTGACCCAATCGCAGGTCTAGACCCAAGCATTTGTGTTGTAAATTTGCTAATCGTAATAATACTACAAGTTAGTATAAAAGGGAAACAAACTTGATTTAATAAAACCGTGCATAATAGCTAAATTTTGAACGGTCTCAGAATTCGACGAACCTTGACCCAAACGTTGGTCTAGACCAAAGCATTTGTGTTGTAAATTTATTAAGCGTAATAATAACTACAAGTTAGTATAAAAGGGAAACAAAATTGTTTTAATAAAACTGTTCAAAACAGCTAAATTTTGAGCATTCTCAGAATTCGACGAAACTTGACCCAAACGTAGGTCTAGATCCAAGAATTTCTGTGTTAAATTTCTAAGCATAATAATAATTATAAGTTAGTATAACAGGGAAACAAACTTACTTTAATAAAACCGTGCAGAACAGCTAAATTTTGAACATTCTCAAAATTTTACGAAACTTGAACCAAACATAGATCTAGACCCAAGCATTTGTGTTATACATTTGCTAAGCGTTATAATTACTACAAGTCAGTATAAAACGAAAACAAACTTGCTTTAATAAAATCGTGCAAAACAGCAAAATTTTTAACGTTCTCAGAATTCGAATAACCTGTCCCAAACGTTGGTCTACACCCAAGCATTTGTGTGGTAAATTTGCTAAGTGTAATAATAACTACAAGTTAGTATAAAAGGGAACGAACTTGTTTTAATAAAACCGTGCAAAACAGCTAAATTTTGAGCATTCTCAGAATTCGACTAAACTTGATCCAAACGTAGGTCTAGACCCAAGAATTTGTGTGTTAAATTTTCTAAGTGTAATAATAACTACAAGTTAATATAAAAGGGAAACAAACTTGATTCAATAAAACCGTGTAAAACAGCTAACTTATGAACGTTTTCAGAATTCGACGAAACTTTTTTTTTTTTGGGTAAGTGTAATTTTCATTAAAAAAAAAAGAGAAGTATATCACAACAGTGTCCCTCATTAGATCTTGACCCATTCGCAGGTCTAGACCCAAGCATTTGTGTTGTAAATTTGCTAATCGTAATAATAACTACAAGTTAGTATAAACGGTAAACAAACTTGTTTTAATAAAATCGTGCAAAACAACTAACTTTTGAACGTTCTTAGAATTCGACGAAACTTGACCCAATCGCAGGTCTAGACCCAAGCATTTGTGTTGTAAATTTGCTAATCGTAATAATACTACAAGTTAGTATAAAAGGGAAACAAACTTGATTTAATAAAACCGTGCAAAACAGCTAAATTTTGAACGGTCTCAGAATTCGACGAAACTTGACCCAAACGTTGGTCTAGACCAAAGCATTTGTGTTGTAAATTTGTTAAGCGCAATAATAACTACAAGTTAGTATAAAAGGGAAACAAAATTGTTTTAATAAAACTGTTCAAAACAGCTAAATTTTGAGCATTCTCAGAATTCGACGAAACTTGACCCAAACGTAGGTCTAGATCCAAGAATTTGTGTGTTAAATTTCTAAGCATATAATAATTATAAGTTAGTATAATAGGGAAACAAACTTACTTTAATAAAACCGTGCAGAACAGCTAAATTTTGAACATTCTCAAAATTTTACGAAACTTGAACCAAACATAGATCTAGACCCAAGCATTTGTGTTATACATTTGCTAAGCGTTATAATAACTACAAGTCAGTATAAAACGAAAACAAACTTGCTTTAATAAAACCGTGCAAAACAGCTAAATTTTGAACGTTCTCAGAATTCGAATAGCCTGTCCCAAACGTTGGTCTACACCCAAGCATTTGTGTGGTAAATTTGCTAAGTGTAATAATAACTACAAGTTAGTATAAAAGGGAATAAACTTGTTTTAATAAAACCGTGCAAAACAGCTAAATTTTGAGCATTCTCAGAATTCGACGAAAATTGATCCAAACGTAGGTCTAGACCCAAGAATTGTGTGTTAAATTTCCTAAAATAACAACAAGTTAATATAAAAGGGAAACAAACTTGTTTTAATAAAACCGTGTAAAACAGCTAACTTATGAACGTTCTCAGAATTCGACGAAACTTGACCCAATCGCAGGTCTAGAACCAAGCCTTTGTGTTGTAAATTTGCTAATCGTAATAATAACTACAAGTTAGTATAAACGGTAAACAAACTTGTTTTAATAAAATCGTGCAAAACAACTAACTTTTGAACGTTCTTAGAATTCGACGAAACTTGACCCAATCGCAGGTCTAGACCCAAGCATTTGTGTTGTAAATTTGCTAATCGTAATAATATTACAAGTTAGTATAAAAGGGAAACAAACTTGATTTAATAAAACCGTGCAAAACAGCTAAATTTTGAACGGTCTCAGAATTCGACGAAACTTGACCCAAACGTTGGTCTAGACCAAAGCATTTGTGTTGTAAATTTGCTAAGCGCAATAATAACTACAAGTTAGTATAAAAGGGAAACAAAATTGTTTTAATAAAACTGTTCAAAACAGCTAAATTTTGAGCATTCTCAGAATTCGACGAAACTTGACCCAAACGTAGGTCTAGATCCAAGAATTTGTGTGTTAAATTTCTAAGCATATAATAATTATAAGTTAGTATAATAGGGAAACAAACTTACTTTAATAAAACCGTGCAGAACAGCTAAATTTTGAACATTCTCAAAATTTTACGAAACTTGAACCAAACATAGATCTAGACCCAAGCATTTGTGTTATACATTTGCTAAGCGTTATAATAACTACAAGTCAGTATAAAACGAAAACAAACTTGCTTTAATAAAACCGTGCAAAACAGCTAAATTTTGAACGTTCTCAGAATTCGAATAGCCTGTCCCAAACGTTGGTCTACACCCAAGCATTTGTGTGGTAAATTTGCTTAGTGTAATAATAACTACAAGTTAGTATAAAAGGGAACAAACTTGTTTTAATAAAACCGTGCAAAACAGCTAAATTTTGAGCATTCTCAGAATTCGACGAAAATTGATCCAAACGTAGGTCTAGACCCAAGAATTGTGTGTTAAATTTCCTAAGTGTAATAATAACAACAAGTTAATATAAAAGGGAAACAAACTTGTTTTAATAAAACCGTGTAAAACAGCTAACTTATGAACGTTCTCAGAATTCGACGAAACTTGACCCAATCGCAGGTCTAGAACCAAGCCTTTGTGTTGTAAATTTGCTAATCGTAATAATAACTACAAGTTAGTATAAAAGGAAAACAAACTTGTTTTAATAAAACCATGCAAAACAACTAACTTTTGAACGTTCTTAGAATTCGACGAAACTTGACCCAATCGCAGGTCTAGACCCAAGCATTTGTGTTGTAAATTTGCTAATCGTAATAATAACTACAAGTTAGTATAAAAGGAAAACAAACTTGTTTTAATAAACCCGTGCAAACTAGCTAAATTTTGAACGGTCTCAGAATTCGACGAAACTTGACCCAAACGTTGGTCTAGACCAAAGCATTTGTGTTGTAAATTTGCTAAGCGTAATCATAACTACAAGTTAGTATAAAAGGGAAACAAACTTGTTTTAATAAAACCGTACAAAACAGCTAAATTTTGAACGTTCTCAGAATTCGACGAAACCTATCTCAAACGTTGAGCTAGACACAAGCATTTGTGTGGTAAATTTTCTAAGCGTAATAATAACTACAAGTTAGTGTAAAAGGGAAATAAACTTGTTTTAATAATACCGAGGAAAAACAGCTAATATTTGAACGTTCTCAGAATTCAACGAAACTTGACCCAATCCCAGGTCTAGACCCAAGCATTTTTATTGGAAAATTGCCAAGCGTAATAATAACTACAAGTTAGTATAAAAAGGAAAAAAACTTATTTCAATAAAACCGTCCAAAACAGCTAACTTTTGAACGTTCTCAAAATTCGACGAAACTTGACCCAATCGTAGGTCTAGACCCTAGAATATCTGTGGTAAATTTTCTAAGCGTAATAATAACTACAAGTTAGTATAAAAGGGAAACAAACTTGTTTTAATAAAACCGTGCAAAACAGCTAAATTTTGAGCATCCTCAGAATTCGACTAAACTTGATCCAAACGTAGGTCTAGACCCAAGAATTTGTGTGTTAAATTTCCTAAGTGTAATAATAACTACAAGTTAATATAAAAGGGAAACAAACTTGATTTAATAAAACCGTGTAAAACAGCTAACTTATGAACGTTTTCAGAATTCGACGAAACTTTTTTTTTTTTGGGTAAGTGTAATTTTCATTAAAAAAAAAAAGAGAAGTATATCACAACAGTGTCCCTCATTAGATCTTGACCCATTCGCAGGTCTAGACCCAAGCATTTGTGTTGTAAATTTGCTAATCGTAATAATAACTACAAGTTAGTATAAACGGTAAACAAACTTGTTTTAATAAAATCGTACAAAACAACTAACTTTTGAACGTTCTTAGAATTTGACGAAACTTGACCCAATCGCAGGTCTAGACCCAAGCATTTGTGTTGTAAATTTGCTAATCGTAATAATACTACAAGTTAGTATAAAAGGAAAACAAACTTGATTTAATAAAACCGTGCAAAACAGCTAAATTTTAAACGGTCTCAGAATTCGACGAACCTTGACCCAAACGTTGGTCTAGACCAAAGCATTTGTGTTGTAAATTTGCTAAGCGTAATAATAACTACAAGTTAGTATAAAAGGGAAATAAAATTGTTTTAATAAAACTGTTCAAAACAGCTAAATTTTGAGCATTCTCAGAATTCGACGAAACTTGACCCAAACGTAGGTTTAGATCCAAGAATTTGTGTGTTAAATTTCTAAGCATAATAATAATTATAAGTTAGTATAACAGGGAAACAAACTTACTTTAATAAAACCGTGCAGAACAGCTAAATTTTGAACATTCTCAAAATTTTACGAAACTTGAACCTAACATAGATCTAGACCCAAGCATTTGTGTTATACATTTGCTAAGCGTTATAATTACTACAAGTCAGTATAAAACGAAAACAAACTTGCTTTAATAAAACCGTGCAAAACAGCTAAATTTTGAACGTTCTCAGAATTCGAATAACCTGTCCCAAACGTTGGTCTACACCCAAGCATTTGTGTGGTAAATTTGCTAAGTGTAATAATAACTACAAGTTAGTATAAAAGGGAACAAACTTGTTTTAATAAAACCGTGCAAAACAGCTAAATTTTGAGCATTCTCAGAATTCGACGAAAATTGATCCAAACGTAGGTCTAGACCCAAGAATTGTGTGTTAAATTTCCTAAGTGTAATAATAACAACAAGTTAATATAAAAGGGAAACAAACTTGTTTTAATAAAACCGTGTAAAACAGCTAACTTATGAACGTTCTCAGAATTCGACGAAACTTGACCCAATCACAGGTCTAGAACCAAGCCTTTGTGTTGTAAATTTGCTAATCGTAATAATAACTACAAGTTAGTATAAAAGGAAAACAAACTTGTTTTAATAAAACCATGCAAAACAACTAACTTTTGAACGTTCTTACAATTCGACGAAACTTGACCCAATTGCAGGTCTAGACCCAAGCATTTGTGTTGTAAATTTGCTAATCGTAATAATAACTACAAGTTAGTATAAAAGGAAAACAAACTTGTTTTAATAAACCCGTGCAAACCAGCTAAATTTTAAACGGTCTCAGAATTCAACGAAACTTGACCCAAACGTTGGTCTAGACCAAAGCATTTGTGTTGTAAATTTGCTAAGCGTAATAATAACTACAAGTTAGTATAAAAGGGAAACAAACTTGTTTTAATAAAACCGTGCAAAACAGCTAAATTTTGAACGTTCTCAGAATTCGACGAAACCTATCTCAAACGTTGAGCTAGACACAAGCATTTGTGTGGTATATTTTCTAAGCGTAATAATAACTACAAGTTAGTGTAAAAGGGAAACAAACTTGTTTTAATAATACCGAGGAAAAACAGCTAATATTTGAACGTTCTCAGAATTCAACGAAACTTGACCCAATCCCAGGTCTAGGCCCAAGCATTTTTATTGGAAAATTGCCAAGCGTAATAATAACTACAAGTTAGTATAAAAAGGAAAAAAACTTATTTCAATAAAACCGTCCAAAACAGCTAACTTTTGAACGTTCTCAAAATTCGACGAAACTTGACCCAATCGTAGGTCTAGACCCTAGAATATCTGTGGTAAATTTTCTAAGCGTAATAATAACTACAAGTTAGTATAAAAGGGAAACAAACTTGTTTTAATAAAACCGTGCAAAACAGCTAAATTTTGAGCATTCTCAGAATTCGACTAAACTTGATCCAAACGTAGGTCTAGACCCAAGAATTTGTGTGTTAAATTTCCTAAGTGTAATAATAACTACAAGTTAATATAAAAGGGAAACAAACTTGATTTAATAAAACCGTGTAAAACAGCTAACTTATGAACGTTTTCAGAATTCGACGAAATTTTTTTTTTTTTGGGTAAGTGTAATTTTCATTAAAAAAAAAAGAGAAGTATATCACAACAGTGTCCCTCATTAGATCTTGACCCATTCGCAGGTCTAGACCCAAGTATTTGTGTTGTAAATTTGCTAATCGTAATAATAACTACAAGTTAGTATAAACGGTAAACAAACTTGTTTTAATAAAATCGTGCAAAACAACTAACTTTTGAACGTTCTTAGAATTCGACGAAACTTGACCCAATCGCAGGTCTAGACCCAAGCATTTGTGTTGTAAATTTGCTAATCGTAATAATACTACAAGTTAGTATAAAAGGGAAACAAACTTGATTTAATAAAACCGTGCATAATAGCTAAATTTTGAACGGTCTCAGAATTCGACGAACCTTGACCCAAACGTTGGTCTAGACCAAAGCATTTGTGTTGTAAATTTATTAAGCGTAATAATAACTACAAGTTAGTATAAAAGGGAAACAAAATTGTTTTAATAAAACTGTTCAAAACAGCTAAATTTTGAGCATTCTCAGAATTCGACGAAACTTGACCCAAACGTAGGTCTAGATCCAAGAATTTCTGTGTTAAATTTCTAAGCATAATAATAATTATAAGTTAGTATAACAGGGAAACAAACTTACTTTAATAAAACCGTGCAGAACAGCTAAATTTTGAACATTCTCAAAATTTTACGAAACTTGAACCAAACATAGATCTAGACCCAAGCATTTGTGTTATACATTTGCTAAGCGTTATAATTACTACAAGTCAGTATAAAACGAAAACAAACTTGCTTTAATAAAATCGTGCAAAACAGCAAAATTTTTAACGTTCTCAGAATTCGAATAACCTGTCCCAAACGTTGGTCTACACCCAAGCATTTGTGTGGTAAATTTGCTAAGTGTAATAATAACTACAAGTTAGTATAAAAGGGAACGAACTTGTTTTAATAAAACCGTGCAAAACAGCTAAATTTTGAGCATTCTCAGAATTCGACTAAACTTGATCCAAACGTAGGTCTAGACCCAAGAATTTGTGTGTTAAATTTTCTAAGTGTAATAATAACTACAAGTTAATATAAAAGGGAAACAAACTTGATTCAATAAAACCGTGTAAAACAGCTAACTTATGAACGTTTTCAGAATTCGACGAAACTTTTTTTTTTTTGGGTAAGTGTAATTTTCATTAAAAAAAAAAGAGAAGTATATCACAACAGTGTCCCTCATTAGATCTTGACCCATTCGCAGGTCTAGACCCAAGCATTTGTGTTGTAAATTTGCTAATCGTAATAATAACTACAAGTTAGTATAAACGGTAAACAAACTTGTTTTAATAAAATCGTGCAAAACAACTAACTTTTGAACGTTCTTAGAATTCGACGAAACTTGACCCAATCGCAGGTCTAGACCCAAGCATTTGTGTTGTAAATTTGCTAATCGTAATAATACTACAAGTTAGTATAAAAGGGAAACAAACTTGATTTAATAAAACCGTGCATAATAGCTAAATTTTGAACGGTCTCAGAATTCGATGAACCTTGACCCAAACGTTGGTCTAGACCAAAGCATTTGTGTTGTAAATTTGTTAAGCGTAATAATAACTACAAGTTAGTATAAAAGGGAAACAAAATTGTTTTAATAAAACTGTTCAAAACAGCTAAATTTTGAGCATTCTCAGAATTCGACGAAACTTGACCCAAACGTAGGTCTAGATCCAAGAATTTCTGTGTTAAATTTCTAAGCATAATAATAATTATAAGTTAGTATAACAGGGAAACAAACTTACTTTAATAAAACCGTGCAGAACAGCTAAATTTTGAACATTCTCAAAATTTTACGAAACTTGAACCAAACATAGATCTAGACCCAAGCATTTGTGTTATACATTTGCTAAGCGTTATAATTACTACAAGTCAGTATAAAACGAAAACAAACTTGCTTTAATAAAATCGTGCAAAACAGCAAAATTTTTAACGTTCTCAGAATTCGAATAACCTGTCCCAAACGTTGGTCTACACCCAAGCATTTGTGTGGTAAATTTGCTAAGTGTAATAATAACTACAAGTTAGTATAAAAGGGAACGAACTTGTTTTAATAAAACCGTGCAAAACAGCTAAATTTTGAGCATTCTCAAAATTCGACGGAAATTGATCCAAACGTAGGTCTAGACCCAAGAATTGTGTGTTAAATTTCCAAAGTGTAATAATAACAACAAGTTAATATAAAAGGGAAATAAACTTGTTTTAATAAAACCGTGTAAAACAGCTAACTTATGAACGTTCTCAGAATTCGACGAAACTTGACCCAATCGCAGGTCTAGAACCAAGCCTTTGTGTTGTAAATTTGCTAATCGTAATAATAACTACAAGTTAGTATAAAAGGAAAACAAACTTGTTTTAATAAAACCATGCAAAACAACTAACTTTTGAACGTTCTTAGAATTCGACGAAACTTGACCCAATCGCAGGTCTAGACCCAAGCATTTGTGTTGTAAATTTGCTAATCGTAATAATAACTACAAGTTAGTATAAAAGGAAAACAAACTTGTTTTAATAAACCCGTGCAAACCAGCTAAATTTTGAACGGTCTCAGAATTCGACGAAACTTGACCCAAACGTTGGTCTAGACCAAAGCATTTGTGTTGTAAATTTGCTAAGCGTAATAATAACTACAAGTTAGTATAAAAGGGAAACAAACTTGTTTTAATAAAACCGTGCAAAACAGCTAAATTTTGAACGTTCTCAGAATTCGACGAAACCTATCTCAAACGTTGAGCTAGACACAAGCATTTGTGTGGTAAATTTTCTAAGCGTAATAATAACTAAAAGTTAGTGTAAAAGGGAAACAAACTTGTTTTAATAATACCGAGGAAAAACAGCTAATATTTGAACGTTCTCAGAATTCAACGAAACTTGACCCAATCCCAGGTCTAGACCCAAGCATTTTTATTGGAAAATTGCCAAGCGTAATAATAACTACAAGTTAGTGTAAAAAGGAAAAAAACTTATTTCAATAAAACCGTCCAAAACAGCTAACTTTTGAACGTTCTCAAAATTCGACGAAACTTGACCCAATCGTAGGTCTAGACCCTAGAATATCTGTGGTAAATTTTCTAAGCGTAATAATAACTACAAGTTAGTATATAAGGGAAACAAACTTGTTTTAATAAAACCGTGCAAAACAGCTAAATTTTGAGCATTCTCAGAATTCGACTAAACTTGATCCAAACGTAGGTCTAGACCCAAGAATTTGTGTGTTAAATTTTCTAAGTGTAATAATAACTACAAGTTAATATAAAAGGGAAACAAACTTGATTCAATAAAACCGTGTAAAACAGCTAACTTATGAACGTTTTCAGAATTCGACGAAACTTTTTTTTTTTTGGGTAAGTGTAATTTTCATTAAAAAAAAAAGAGAAGTATATCACAACAGTGTCCCTCATTAGATCTTGACCCATTCGCAGGTCTAGACCCAAGCATTTGTGTTGTAAATTTGCTAATCGTAATAATAACTACAAGTTAGTATAAACGGTAAACAAACTTGTTTTAATAAAATCGTGCAAAACAACTAACTTTTGAACGTTCTTAGAATTCGACGAAACTTGACCCAATCGCAGGTCTAGACCCAAGCATTTGTGTTGTAAATTTGCTAATCGTAATAATACTACAAGTTAGTATAAAAGGGAAACAAACTTGATTTAATAAAACCGTGCATAATAGCTAAATTTTGAACGGTCTCAGAATTCGACGAACCTTGACCCAAACGTTGGTCTAGACCAAAGCATTTGTGTTGTAAATTTGTTAAGCGTAATAATAACTACAAGTTAGTATAAAAGGGAAACAAAATTGTTTTAATAAAACTGTTCAAAACAGCTAAATTTTGAGCATTCTCAGAATTCGACGAAACTTGACCCAAACGTAGGTCTAGATCCAAGAATTTCTGTGTTAAATTTCTAAGCATAATAATAATTATAAGTTAGTATAACAGGGAAACAAACTTACTTTAATAAAACCGTGCAGAACAGCTAAATTTTGAACATTCTCAAAATTTTACGAAACTTGAACCAAACATAGATCTAGACCCAAGCATTTGTGTTATACATTTGCTAAGCGTTATAATTACTACAAGTCAGTATAAAACGAAAACAAACTTGCTTTAATAAAATCGTGCAAAACAGCAAAATTTTTAACGTTCTCAGAATTCGAATAACCTGTCCCAAACGTTGGTCTACACCCAAGCATTTGTGTGGTAAATTTGCTAAGTGTAATAATAACTACAAGTTAGTATAAAAGGGAACGAACTTGTTTTAATAAAACCGTGCAAAACAGCTAAATTTTGAGCATTCTCAAAATTCGACGGAAATTGATCCAAACGTAGGTCTAGACCCAAGAATTGTGTGTTAAATTTCCAAAGTGTAATAATAACAACAAGTTAATATAAAAGGGAAATAAACTTGTTTTAATAAAACCGTGTAAAACAGCTAACTTATGAACGTTCTCAGAATTCGACGAAACTTGACCCAATCGCAGGTCTAGAACCAAGCCTTTGTGTTGTAAATTTGCTAATCGTAATAATAACTACAAGTTAGTATAAAAGGAAAACAAACTTGTTTTAATAAAACCATGCAAAACAACTAACTTTTGAACGTTCTTAGAATTCGACGAAACTTGACCCAATCGCAGGTCTAGACCCAAGCATTTGTGTTGTAAATTTGCTAATCGTAATAATAACTACAAGTTAGTATAAAAGGAAAACAAACTTGTTTTAATAAACCCGTGCAAACCAGCTAAATTTTGAACGGTCTCAGAATTCGACGAAACTTGACCCAAACGTTGGTCTAGACCAAAGCATTTGTGTTGTAAATTTGCTAAGCGTAATAATAACTACAAGTTAGTATAAAAGGGAAACAAACTTGTTTTAATAAAACCGTGCAAAACAGCTAAATTTTGAACGTTCTCAGAATTCGACGAAACCTATCTCAAACGTTGAGCTAGACACAAGCATTTGTGTGGTAAATTTTCTAAGCGTAATAATAACTACAAGTTAGTGTAAAAGGAAAACAAACTTGTTTTAATAATACCGAGGAAAAACAGCTAATATTTGAACGTTCTCAAAATTCAACGAAACTTGACCCAATCCCAGGTCTAGACCCAAGCATTTTTATTGGAAAATTGCCAAGCGTAATAATAACTACAAGTTAGTGTAAAAAGGAAAAAAACTTATTTCAATAAAACCGTCCAAAACAGCTAACTTTTGAACGTTCTCAAAATTCGACGAAACTTGACCCAATCGTAGGTCTAGACCCTAGAATATCTGTGGTAAATTTTCTAAGCGTAATAATAACTACAAGTTAGTATAAAAGGGAAACAAACTTGTTTTAATAAAACCGTGCAAAACAGCTAAATTTTGAGCATTCTCAGAATTCGACTAAACTTGATCCAAACGTAGGTCTAGACCCAAGAATTTGTGTGTTAAATTTTCTTAGTGTAATAATAACTACAAGTTAATATAAAAGGGAAACAAACTTGATTCAATAAAACCGTGTAAAACAGCTAACTTATGAACGTTTTCAGAATTCGACGAAACTTTTTTTTTTTTGGGTAAGTGTAATTTTCATTAAAAAAAAAAGAGAAGTATATCACAACAGTGTCCCTCATTAGATCTTGACCCATTCGCAGGTCTAGACCCAAGCATTTGTGTTGTAAATTTGCTAATCGTAATAATAACTACAAGTTAGTATAAACGGTAAACAAACTTGTTTTAATAAAATCGTGCAAAACAACTAACTTTTGAACGTTCTTAGAATTCGACGAAACTTGACCCAATCGCAGGTCTAGACCCAAGCATTTGTGTTGTAAATTTGCTAATCGTAATAATACTACAAGTTAGTATAAAAGGGAAACAAACTTGATTTAATAAAACCGTGCATAATAGCTAAATTTTGAACGGTCTCAGAATTCGACGAACCTTGACCCAAACGTTGGTCTAGACCAAAGCATTTGTGTTGTAAATTTGTTAAGCGTAATAATAACTACAAGTTAGTATAAAAGGGAAACAAAATTGTTTTAATAAAACTGTTCAAAACAGCTAAATTTTGAGCATTCTCAGAATTCGACGAAACTTGACCCAAACGTAGGTCTAGATCCAAGAATTTCTGTGTTAAATTTCTAAGCATAATAATAATTATAAGTTAGTATAACAGGGAAACAAACTTACTTTAATAAAACCGTGCAGAACAGCTAAATTTTGAACATTCTCAAAATTTTACGAAACTTGAACCAAACATAGATCTAGACCCAAGCATTTGTGTTATACATTTGCTAAGCGTTATAATTACTACAAGTCAGTATAAAACGAAAACAAACTTGCTTTAATAAAATCGTGCAAAACAGCAAAATTTTTAACGTTCTCAGAATTCGAATAACCTGTCCCAAACGTTGGTCTACACCCAAGCATTTGTGTGGTAAATTTGCTAAGTGTAATAATAACTACAAGTTAGTATAAAAGGGAACGAACTTGTTTTAATAAAACCGTGCAAAACAGCTAAATTTTGAGCATTCTCAAAATTCGACGGAAATTGATCCAAACGTAGGTCTAGACCCAAGAATTGTGTGTTAAATTTCCAAAGTGTAATAATAACAACAAGTTAATATAAAAGGGAAATAAACTTGTTTTAATAAAACCGTGTAAAACAGCTAACTTATGAACGTTCTCAGAATTCGACGAAACTTGACCCAATCGCAGGTCTAGAACCAAGCCTTTGTGTTGTAAATTTGCTAATCGTAATAATAACTACAAGTTAGTATAAAAGGAAAACAAACTTGTTTTAATAAAACCATGCAAAACAACTAACTTTTGAACGTTCTTAGAATTCGACGAAACTTGACCCAATCGCAGGTCTAGACCCAAGCATTTGTGTTGTAAATTTGCTAATCGTAATAATAACTACAAGTTAGTATAAAAGGAAAACAAACTTGTTTTAATAAACCCGTGCAAACCAGCTAAATTCTGAACGGTCTCAGAATTCGACGAAACTTGACCCAAACGTTGGTCTAGACCAAAGCATTTGTGTTGTAAATTTGCTAAGCGTAATAATAACTACAAGTTAGTATAAAAGGGAAACAAACTTGTTTTAATAAAACCGTGCAAAACAGCTAAATTTTGAACGTTCTCAGAATTCGACGAAACCTATCTCAAACGTTGAGCTAGACACAAGCATTTGTGTGGTAAATTTTCTAAGCGTAATAATAACTACAAGTTAGTGTAAAAGGGAAACAAACTTGTTTTAATAATACCGAGGAAAAACAACTAATATTTGAACGTTCTCAAAATTCAACGAAACTTGACCCAATCCCAGGTCTAGACCCAAGCATTTTTATTGGAAAATTGCCAAGCGTAATAATAACTACAAGTTAGTGTAAAAAGGAAAAAAACTTATTTCAATAAAACCGTCCAAAACAGCTAACTTTTGAACGTTCTCAAAATTCGACGAAACTTGACCCAATCGTAGGTCTAGACCCTAGAATATCTGTGGTAAATTTTCTAAGCGTAATAATAACTACAAGTTAGTATAAAAGGGAAACAAACTTGTTTTAATAAAACCGTGAAAAACAGCTAAATTTTGAGCATTCTCAGAATTCGACTAAACTTGATCCAAACGTAGGTCTAGACCCAAGAATTTGTGTGTTAAATTTTCTAAGTGTAATAATAACTACAAGTTAATATAAAAGGGAAACAAACTTGATTTAATAAAACCGTGTAAAACAGCTAACTTATGAACGTTTTCAGAATTCGACGAAACTTTTTTTTTTTTGGGTAAGTGTAATTTTCATTAAAAAAAAAAGAGAAGTATATCACAACAGTGTCCCTCATTAGATCTTGACCCATTCGCAGGTCTAGACCCAAGCATTTGTGTTGTAAATTTGCTAATCGTAATAATAACTACAAGTTAGTATAAACGGTAAACAAACTTGTTTTAATAAAATCGTGCAAAACAACTAACTTTTGAACGTTCTTAGAATTCGACGAAACTTGACCCAATCGCAGGTCTAGACCCAAGCATTTGTGTTGTAAATTTGCTAATCGTAATAATACTACAAGTTAGTATAAAAGGGAAACAAACTTGATTTAATAAAACCGTGCATAATAGCTAAATTTTGAACGGTCTCAGAATTCGACGAACCTTGACCCAAACGTTGGTCTAGACCAAAGCATTTGTGTTGTAAATTTGTTAAGCGTAATAATAACTACAAGTTAGTATAAAAGGGAAACAAAATTATTTTAATAAAACTGTTCAAAACAGCTAAATTTTGAGCATTCTCAGAATTCGACGAAACTTGACCCAAACGTAGGTCTAGATCCAAGAATTTCTGTGTTAAATTTCTAAGCATAATAATAATTATAAGTTAGTATAACAGGGAAACAAACTTACTTTAATAAAACCGTGCAGAACAGCTAAATTTTGAACATTCTCAAAATTTTACGAAACTTGAACCAAACATAGATCTAGACCCAAGCATTTGTGTTATACATTTGCTAAGCGTTATAATTACTACAAGTCAGTATAAAACGAAAACAAACTTGCTTTAATAAAATCGTGCAAAACAGCAAAATTTTTAACGTTCTCAGAATTCGAATAACCTGTCCCAAACGTTGGTCTACACCCAAGCATTTGTGTGGTAAATTTGTTAAGTGTAATAATAACTACAAGTTAGTATAAAAAGGGAACGAACTTGTTTTAATAAAACCGTGCAAAACAGCTAAATTTTGAGCATTCTCAAAATTCGACGAAAATTGATCCAAACGTAGGTCTAGACCCAAGAATTGTGTGTTAAATTTCCAAAGTGTAATAATAACAACAAGTTAATATAAAAGGGAAATAAACTTGTTTTAATAAAACCGTGTAAAACAGCTAACTTATGAACGTTCTCAGAATTCGACGAAACTTGACCCAATCGCAGGTCTAGAACCAAGCCTTTGTGTTGTAAATTTGCTAATCGTAATAATAACTACAAGTTAGTATAAAAGGAAAACAAACTTGTTTTAATAAAACCATGCAAAACAACTAACTTTTGAACGTTCTTAGAATTCGACGAAACTTGAACCAATCGCAGGTCTAGACCCAAGCATTTGTGTTGTAAATTTGCTAATCGTAATAATAACTACAAGTTAGTATAAAAGGAAAACAAACTTGTTTTAATAAACCCGTGCAAACCAGATAAATTTTGAACGGTCTCAGAATTCGACGAAACTTGACCCAAACGTTGGTCTAGACCAAAGCATTTGTGTTGTAAATTTGCTAAGCGTAATAATAACTACAAGTTAGTATAAAAAGGAAACAAACTTGTTTTAATAAAACCGTGCAAAACAGCTAAATTTTGAACATTCTCAGAATTCGACGAAACCTATCTCAAACGTTGATCTAGACACAAGCATTTGTGTGGTAAATTTTCTAAGCGTAATAATAACTACAAGTTAGTGTAAAAGGGAAACAAACTTGTTTTAATAATACCGAGGAAAACAGCTAATATTTGAACGTTCTCAGAATTCAACGAAACTTGACCCAATCCCAAGTCTAGACCCAAGCATTTTTATTGGAAAATTGCCAAGCGTAATAATAACTACAAGTTAGTATAAAAAGGAAAAAAACTTATTTCAATAAAACCGTCCAAAACAGCTAACTTTTGAACGTTCTCAAAATTCGACGAAACTTGACCCAATCGTAGGTCTAGACCCTAGAATATCTGTGGTAAATTTTCTAAGCGTAATAATAACTACAAGTTAGTATAAAAGGGAAACAAACTTGTTTTAATAAAACCGTGAAAAACAGCTAAATTTTGAGCATTCTCAGAATTCGACTAAACTTGATCCAAACGTAGGTCTAGACCCAAGAATTGTGTGTTAAATTTCCTAAGTGTAATAATAACAACAAGTTAATATAAAACGAAAACAAACTTGTTTTAATAAAACCGTGTAAAACAGCTAACTTATGAACGTTTTCAGAATTCGACGAAACTTTTTTTTTTGGGGTAAGTGTAATTTTCATTAAAAAAAAAAGAGAAGTATATTACAATAGTGTCCCTCATTAGATCTTGACCCATTCGCAGGTCTAGACCCAAGCATTTGTGTTGTAAATTTGCTAATCGTAATACTAACTACAAGTTAGTATAAAAGGTAAACAAACTTGTTTTAATAAAATCGTGCAAAACAACTAACTTTTGAACGTTCTTAGAATTCGACGAAACTTGACCCAATCGCAGGTCTAGACCCAAGCATTTGTGTTGTAAATTTGCTAATCGTAATAATACTACAAGTTAGTATAAAAGGGAAACAAACTTGATTTAATAAAACCGTGCAAAACAGCTAAATTTTGAACGGTCTCAGAATTCGACGAACCTTGACCCAAACGTTGGTCTAGAACAAAGCATTTGTGTTGTAAATTTGCTAAGCGTAATAATAACTACAAGTTAGTATAAAAGGGAAATAAAATTGTTTTAATAAAACTGTTCAAAACAGCTAAATTTTGAGCATTCTCAGAATTCGACGAAACTTGACCCAAACGTAGGTTTAGATCCAAGAATTTGTGTGTTAAATTTCTAAGCATAATAATAATTATAAGTTAGTATAACAGGGAAACAAACTTACTTTAATAAAACCGTGCAGAACAGCTAAATTTTGAACATTCTCAAAATTTTACAAAACTTGAACCAAACATAGATCTAGACCCAAGCATTTGTGTTATACATTTGCTAAACATTATAATTACTACAAGTCAGTATAAAACGAAAATAAACTTGCTTTAATAAAATCGTACAAAACAGCAAAATTTTTAACGTTCTCAGAATTCGAATAACCTGTCCCAAACGTTGGTCTACACCCAAGCATTTGTGTGGTAAATTTGCTAAGTGTAATAATAACTACAAGTTAGTATAAAAGGGAACAAACTTGTTTTAATAAAACCGTGCAAAACAACTAAATTTTGAGCATTCTCAGAATTCGACGAAAATTGATCCAAACGTAGGTCTAGACCCAAGAATTGTGTGTTAAATTTCCAAAGTGTAATAATAACAACAAGTTAATATAAAAGGGAAACAAACTTGTTTTAATAAAACCGTGTAAAACAGCTAACTTATGAACGTTCTCAGAATTCGACGAAACTTGACCCAATCGCAGGTCTAGAACCAAGCCTTTGTGTTGTAAATTTGCTAATCGTAATAATAACTACAAGTTAGTATAAAAGGAAAACAAACTTGTTTTAATAAAACCATGCAAAACAACTAACTTTTGAACGTTCTTAGAATTCGACGAAACTTGACCCAATCGCAGGTCTAGACCCAAGCATTTGTGTTGTAAATTTGCTAATCGTAATAATAACTACAAGTTAGTATAAAAGGAAAACAAACTTGTTTTAATAAACCCGTGCAAACCAGATAAATTTTGTACGGTCTCAGAATTCGACGAAACTTGACCCAAACGTTGGTCTAGATCAAAGCATTTGTGTTGTAAATTTGCTAAGCGTAATAATAACTACAAGTTAGTATAAAAGGGAAACAAACTTGTTTTAATAAAACCGTGCAAAACAGCTAAATTTTGAACGTTCTCAGAATTCGACGAAACCTATCTCAAACGTTGATCTAGACACAATCATTTGTGTGGTAAATTTTCTAAGCGTAATAATAACTATAAGTTAGTGTAAAAGGGAAACAAACTTGTTTTAATAATACCGAGGAAAACAGCTAATATTTGAACGTTCTCAGAATGTCAACGAAACTTGACCCAATCCCAGGTCTAGACCCAAGCATTTTTATTGGAAAATTGCCAAGCGTAATAATAACTACAAGTTAGTATAAAAAGGAAAAAAACTTATTTCAATAAAACCGTCCAAAACAGCTAACTTTTGAACGTTCTCAAAATTCGACGAAACTTGACCCAATCGTAGGTCTAGACCCTAGAATATCTGTGGTAAATTTTCTAAGCGTAATAATAACTACAAGTTAGTATAAAAGGGAAACAAACTTGTTTTAATAAAACCGTGCAAAACAGCTAAATTTTGAGCATTCTCAGAATTCGACTAAACTTGATCCAAACGTAGGTCTAGACCCAAGAATTGTGTGTTAAATTTCCTAAGTGTAATAATAACAACAAGTTAATATAAAACGAAAACAAACTTGTTTTAATAAAACCGTGTAAAACAGCTAACTTATGAACGTTTTCAGAATTCGACGAAACTTTTTTTTTTTGGGGTAAGTGTAATTTTCATTAAAAAAAAAAAGAGAAGTATATTACAATAGTGTCCCTCATTAGATCTTGACCCATTCGCAGGTCTAGACCCAAGCATTTGTGTTGTAAATTTGCTAATCGTAATACTAACTACAAGTTAGTATAAAAGGTAAACAAAATTGTTTTAATAAAATCGTGCAAAACAACTAACTTTTGAACGTTCTTAGAATTCGACGAAACTTGACCCAATCGCAGGTCTAGACCCAAGCATTTGTGTTGTAAATTTGCTAATCGTAATAATACTACAAGTTAGTATAAAAGGGAAACAAACTTGATTTAATAAAACCGTGCAAAACAGCTAAATTTTGAACGGTCTCAGAATTCGACGAACCTTGACCCAAACGTTGGTCTAGACCAAAGCATTTGTGTTGTAAATTTGCTAAGCGTAATAATAACTACAAGTTAGTATAAAAGGGAAATAAAATTGTTTTAATAAAACTGTTCAAAACAGCTAAATTTTGAGCATTCTCAGAATTCGACGAAACTTGACCCAAACGTAGGTTTAGATCCAAGAATTTGTGTGTTAAATTTCTAAGCATAATAATAATTATAAGTTAGTATAACAGGGAAACAAACTTACTTTAATAAAACCGTGCAGAACAGCTAAATTTTGAACATTCTCAAAATTTTACGAAACTTGAACCAAACATAGATCTAGACCCAAGCATTTGTGTTATACATTTGCTAAGCGTTATAATTACTACAAGTCAGTATAAAACGAAAACAAACTTGCTTTAATAAAATCGTGCAAAACAGCAAAATTTTTAACGTTCTCAAAATTCGAATAACCTGTCCCAAACATTGGTCTACACCCAAGCATTTGTGTGGTAAATTTGCTAAGTGTAATAATAACTACAAGTTAGTATAAAAGGGAACAAACTTGTTTTAATAAAACCGTGCAAAACAGCTAAATTTTGAGCATTCTCAGAATTCGACGAAAATTGATCCAAACGTAGGTCTAGACCCAAGAATTGTGTGTTAAATTTCCAAAGTGTAATAATAACAACAAGTTAATATAAAAGGGAAACAAACTTGTTTTAATAAAACCGTGTAAAACAGCTAACTTATGAACGTTCTCAGAATTCGACGAAACTTGACCCAATCGCAGGTCTAGAACCAAGCCTTTGTGTTGTAAATTTGCTAATCGTAATAATAACTACAAGTTAGTATAAAAGGAAAACAAACTTGTTTTAATAAAACCATGCAAAACAACTAACTTTTGAACGTTCTTAGAATTCGACGAAACTTGACCCAATCGCAGGTCTAGACCCAAGCATTTGTGTTGTAAATTTGCTAATCGTAATAATAACTACAAGTTAGTATAAAAGGAAAACAAACTTGTTTTAATAAACCCGTGCAAACCAGATAAATTTTGTACGGTCTCAGAATTCGACGAAACTTGACCCAAACGTTGGTCTAGATCAAAGCATTTGTGTTGTAAATTTGCTAAGCGTAATAATAACTACAAGTTAGTATAAAAAGGAAACAAACTTGTTTTAATAAAACCGTGCAAAACAGCTAAATTTTGAACGTTCTCAGAATTCGACGAAACCTATCTCAAACGTTGATCTAGACACAATCATTTGTGTGGTAAATTTTCTAAGCGTAATAATAACTATAAGTTAGTGTAAAAGGGAAACAAACTTGTTTTAATAATACCGAGGAAAACAGCTAATATTTGAACGTTCTCAGAATTCAACGAAACTTGACCCAATCCCAGGTCTAGACCCAAGTATTTTTATTGGAAAATTGGCAAGCGTAATAATAACTACAAGTTAGTATAAAAAGGAAAAAAACTTATTTCAATAAAACCGTCCAAAACAGCTAACTTTTGAACGTTCTCAAAATTCGACGAAACTTGACCCAATCGTAGGTCTAGACCCTAGAATATCTGTGGTAAATTTTCTAAGCGTAATAATAACTACAAGTTAGTATAAAAGGGAAACAAACTTGTTTTAATAAAACCGTGCAAAACAGCTAAATTTTGAGCATTCTCAGAATTCGACTAAACTTGATCCAAACGTAGGTCTAGACCCAAGAATTGTGTGTTAAATTTCCTAAGTGTAATAATAACAACAAGTTAATATAAAACGAAAACAAACTTGTTTTAATAAAACCGTGTAAAACAGCTAACTTATGAACGTTTTCAGAATTCGACGAAACTTTTTTTTTTGGGGGTAAGTGTAATTTTCATTAAAAAAAAAAAGAGAAGTATATTACAATAGTGTCCCTCATTAGATCTTGACCCATTCGCAGGTCTAGACCCAAGCATTTGTGTTGTAAATTTGCTAATCGTAATACTAACTACAAGTTAGTATAAAAGGTAAACAAAATTGTTTTAATAAAATCGTGCAAAACAACTAACTTTTGAACGTTCTTAGAATTCGACGAAACTTGACCCAATCGCAGGTCTAGACCCAAGCATTTGTGTTGTAAATTTGCTAATCGTAATAATACTACAAGTTAGTATAAAAGGGAAACAAACTTGATTTAATAAAACCGTGCAAAACAGCTAAATTTTGAACGGTCTCAGAATTCGACGAACCTTGACCCAAACGTTGGTCTAGACCAAAGCATTTGTGTTGTAAATTTGCTAAGCGTAATAATAACTACAAGTTAGTATAAAAGGGAAATAAAATTGTTTTAATAAAACTGTTCAAAACAGCTAAATTTTGAGCATTCTCAGAATTCGACGAAACTTGACCCAAACGTAGGTTTAGATCCAAGAATTTGTGTGTTAAATTTCTAAGCATAATAATAATTATAAGTTAGTATAACAGGGAAACAAACTTACTTTAATAAAACCGTGCAGAACAGCTAAATTTTGAACATTCTCAAAATTTTACGAAACTTGAACCAAACATAGATCTAGACCCAAGCATTTGTGTTATACATTTGCTAAGCGTTATAATTACTACAAGTCAGTATAAAACGAAAACAAACTTGCTTTAATAAAATCGTGCAAAACAGCAAAATTTTTAACGTTCTCAGAATTCGAATAACCTGTCCCAAACATTGGTCTACACCCAAGCATTTGTGTGGTAAATTTGCTAAGTGTAATAATAACTACAAGTTAGTATAAAAGGGAACAAACTTGTTTTAATAAAACCGTGCAAAACAGCTAAATTTTGAGCATTCTCAGAATTCGACGAAAATTGATCCAAACGTAGGTCTAGACCCAAGAATTGTGTGTTAAATTTCCAAAGTGTAATAATAACAACAAGTTAATATAAAAGGGAAACAAACTTGTTTTAATAAAACCGTGTAAAACAGCTAACTTATGAACGTTCTCAGAATTCGACGAAACTTGACCCAATCGCAGGTCTAGAACCAAGCCTTTGTGTTGTAAATTTGCTAATCGTAATAATAACTACAAGTTAGTATAAAAGGAAAACAAACTTGTTTTAATAAAACCATGCAAAACAACTAACTTTTGAACGTTCTTAGAATTCGACGAAACTTGACCCAATCGCAGGTCTAGACCCAAGCATTTGTGTTGTAAATTTGCTAATCGTAATAATAACTACAAGTTAGTATAAAAGGAAAACAAACTTGTTTTAATAAACCCGTGCAAACCAGATAAATTTTGTACGGTCTCAGAATTCGACGAAACTTGACCCAAACGTTGGTCTAGATCAAAGCATTTGTGTTGTAAATTTGCTAAGCGTAATAATAACTACAAGTTAGTATAAAAGGGAAACAAACTTGTTTTAATAAAACCGTGCAAAACAGCTAAATTTTGAACGTTCACAGAATTCGACGAAACCTATCTCAAACGTTGATCTAGACACAATCATTTGTGTGGTAAATTTTCTAAGCGTAATAATAACTATAAGTTAGTGTAAAAGGGAAACAAACTTGTTTTAATAATACCGAGGAAAACAGCTAATATTTGAACGTTCTCAGAATTCAACGAAACTTGACCCAATCCCAGGTCTAGACCCAAGCATTTTTATTGGAAAATTGCCAAGCGTAATAATAACTACAAGTTAGTATAAAAAGGAAAAAAACTTATTTCAATAAAACCGTCCAAAACAGCTAACTTTTGAACGTTCTCAAAATTCGACGAAACTTGACCCAATCGTAGGTCTAGACCCTAGAATATCTGTGGTAAATTTTCTAAGCGTAATAATAACTACAAGTTAGTATAAAAGGGAAACAAACTTGTTTTAATAAAACCGTGCAAAACAGCTAAATTTTGAGCATTCTCAGAATTCGACTAAACTTGATCCAAACGTAGGTCTAGACCCAAGAATTGTGTGTTAAATTTCCTAAGTGTAATAATAACAACAAGTTAATATAAAACGAAAACAAACTTGTTTTAATAAAACCGTGTAAAACAGCTAACTTATGAACGTTTTCAGAATTCGACGAAACTTTTTTTTTTTGGGGTAAGTGTAATTTTCATTAAAAAAAAAAAGAGAAGTATATTACAATAGTGTCCCTCATTAGATCTTGACCCATTCGCAGGTCTAGACCCAAGCATTTGTGTTGTAAATTTGCTAATCGTAATACTAACTACAAGTTAGTATAAAAGGTAAACAAAATTGTTTTAATAAAATCGTGCAAAACAACTAACTTTTGAACGTTCTTAGAATTCGACGAAACTTGACCCAATCGCAGGTCTAGACCCAAGCATTTGTGTTGTAAATTTGCTAATCGTAATAATACTACAAGTTAGTATAAAAGGGAAACAAACTTGATTTAATAAAACCGTGCAAAACAGCTAAATTTTGAACGGTCTCAGAATTCGACGAACCTTGACCCAAACGTTGGTCTAGACCAAAGCATTTGTGTTGTAAATTTGCTAAGCGTAATAATAACTACAAGTTAGTATAAAAGGGAAATAAAATTGTTTTAATAAAACTGTTCAAAACAGCTAAATTTTGAGCATTCTCAGAATTCGACGAAACTTGACCCAAACGTAGGTTTAGATCCAAGAATTTGTGTGTTAAATTTCTAAGCATAATAATAATTATAAGTTAGTATAACAGGGAAACAAACTTACTTTAATAAAACCGTGCAGAACAGCTAAATTTTGAACATTCTCAAAATTTTACGAAACTTGAACCAAACATAGATCTAGACCCAAGCATTTGTGTTATACATTTGCTAAGCGTTATAATTACTACAAGTCAGTATAAAACGAAAACAAACTTGCTTTAATAAAATCGTGCAAAACAGCAAAATTTTTAACGTTCTCAGAATTCGAATAACCTGTCCCAAACATTGGTCTACACCCAAGCATTTGTGTGGTAAATTTGCTAAGTGTAATAATAACTACAAGTTAGTATAAAAGGGAACAAACTTGTTTTAATAAAACCGTGCAAAACAGCTAAATTTTGAGCATTCTCAGAATTCGACGAAAATTGATCCAAACGTAGGTCTAGACCCAAGAATTGTGTGTTAAATTTCCAAAGTGTAATAATAACAACAAGTTAATATAAAAGGGAAACAAACTTGTTTTAATAAAACCGTGTAAAACAGCTAACTTATGAACGTTCTCAGAATTCGACGAAACTTGACCCAATCGCAGGTCTAGAACCAAGCCTTTGTGTTGTAAATTTGCTAATCGTAATAATAACTACAAGTTAGTATAAAAGGGAAACAAACTTGTTTTAATAAAACCGTGCAAAACAGCTAAATTTTGAGCATTCTCAGAATTCGACTAAACTTGATCCAAACGTAGGTCTAGACCCAAGAATTGTGTGTTAAATTTCCTAAGTGTAATAATAACAACAAGTCAATATAAAACGAAAACAAACTTGTTTTAATAAAACCGTGTAAAACAGCTAACTTATGAACGTTTACAGAATTCGACGAAACTTTTTTTTTTGGGGGTAAGTGTAATTTTCATTAAAAAAAAAAAGAGAAGTATATTACAATAGTGTCCCTCATTAGATCTTGACCCATTCGCAGGTCTAGACCCAAGCATTTGTGTTGTAAATTTGCTAATCGTAATACTAACTACAAGTTAGTATAAAAGGTAAACAAACTTGTTTTAATAAAATCGTGCAAAACAACTAACTTTTGAACGTTCTTAGAATTCGACGAAACTTGACCCAATCGCAGGTCTAGACCCAAGCATTTGTGTTGTAAATTTGCTAATCGTAATAATACTACAAGTTAGTATAAAAGGGAAACAAACTTGATTTAATAAAACCGTGCAAAACAGCTAAATTTTGAACGGTCTCAGAATTCGACGAACCTTGACCCAAACGTTGGTCTAGACCAAAGCATTTGTGTTGTAAATTTGCTAAGCGTAATAATAACTACAAGTTAGTATAAAAGGGAAATAAAATTGTTTTAATAAAACTGTTCAAAACAGCTAAATTTTGAGCATTCTCAGAATTCGACGAAACTTGACCCAAACGTAGGTTTAGATCCAAGAATTTGTGTGTTAAATTTATAAGCATAATAATAATTATAAGTTAGTATAACAGGGAAACAAACTTACTTTAATAAAACCGTGCAGAACAGCTAAATTTTGAACATTCTCAAAATTTTACAAAACTTGAACCAAACATAGATCTAGACCCAAGCATTTGTGTTATACATTTGCTAAGCGTTATAATTACTACAAGTCAGTATAAAACGAAAACAAACTTGCTTTAATAAAATCGTGCAAAACAGCAAAATTTTTAACGTTCTCAGAATTCGAATAACCTGTCCCAAACGTTGGTCTACAGCCAAGCATTTGTGTGGTAAATTTGCTAAGTGTAATAATAACTACAAGTTAGTATAAAAGGGAACAAACTTGTTTTAATAAAACCCTGAAAAACTGCTAAATTTTGAGCATTCTCAGAATTCGACGAAAATTGATCCAAACGTAGGTCTAGACCCAAGAATTGTGTGTTAAATTTCCTAAGTGTAATAATAACAACAAGTTAATATAAAACGAAAACAAACTTGTTTTAATAAAACCGTGTAAAACAGCTAACTTATGAACGTTCTCAGAATTCGACGAAACTTGACCCAATCGCAGGTCTAGAACCAAGCCTTTGTGTTGTAAATTTGCTAATCGTAATAATAACTACAAGTTAGTATAAAAGGAAAACAAACTTGTTTTAATAAAACCATGCAAAACAACTAACTTTTGAACGTTCTTAGAATTCGACGAAACTTGACCCAATCGCAGGTCTAGACCCAAGCATTTGTGTTGTAAATTTGCTAATCGTAATAATAACTACAAGTTAGTATAAAAGGAAAACAAACTTGTTTTAATAAACCCGTGCAAACCAGATAAATTTTGTACGGTCTCAGAATTCGACGAAACTTGACCCAAACGTTGGTCTAGATCAAAGCATTTGTGTTGTAAATTTGCTAAGCGTAATAATAACTACAAGTTAGTATAAAAGGGAAACAAACTTGTTTTAATAAAACCGTGCAAAACAGCTAAATTTTGAGCATTCTCAGAATTCGACTAAACTTGATCCAAACGTAGGTCTAGACCCAAGAATTGTGTGTTAAATTTCCTAAGTGTAATAATAACAACAAGTTAATATAAAACGAAAACAAACTTGTTTTAATAAAACCGTGTAAAACAGCTAACTTATGAACGTTTTCAGAATTCGACGAAACTTTTTTTTTTGGGGGTAAGTGTAATTTTCATTAAAAAAAAAAAGAGAAGTATATTACAATAGTGTCCCTCATTAGATCTTGACCCATTCGCAGGTCTAGACCCAAGCATTTGTGTTGTAAATTTGCTAATCGTAATACTAACTACAAGTTAGTATAAAAGGTAAACAAAATTGTTTTAATAAAATCGTGCAAAACAACTAACTTTTGAACGTTCTTAGAATTCGACGAAACTTGACCCAATCGCAGGTCTAGACCCAAGCATTTGTGTTGTAAATTTGCTAATCGTAATAATACTACAAGTTAGTATAAAAGGGAAACAAACTTGATTTAATAAAACCGTGCAAAACAGCTAAATTTTGAACGGTCTCAGAATTCGACGAACCTTGACCCAAACGTTGGTCTAGACCAAAGCATTTGTGTTGTAAATTTGCTAAGCGTAATAATAACTACAAGTTAGTATAAAAGGGAAATAAAATTGTTTTAATAAAACTGTTCAAAACAGCTAAATTTTGAGCATTCTCAGAATTCGACGAAACTTGACCCAAACGTAGGTTTAGATCCAAGAATTTGTGTGTTAAATTTCTAAGCATAATAATAATTATAAGTTAGTATAACAGGGAAACAAACTTACTTTAATAAAACCGTGCAGAACAGCTAAATTTTGAACATTCTCAAAATTTTACGAAACTTGAACCAAACATAGATCTAGACCCAAGCATTTGTGTTATACATTTGCTAAGCGTTATAATTACTACAAGTCAGTATAAAACGAAAACAAACTTGCTTTAATAAAATCGTGCAAAACAGCAAAATTTTTAACGTTCTCAGAATTCGAATAACCTGTCCCAAACATTGGTCTACACCCAAGCATTTGTGTGGTAAATTTGCTAAGTGTAATAATAACTACAAGTTAGTATAAAAGGGAACAAACTTGTTTTAATAAAACCGTGCAAAACAGCTAAATTTTGAGCATTCTCAGAATTCGACGAAAATTGATCCAAACGTAGGTCTAGACCCAAGAATTGTGTGTTAAATTTCCAAAGTGTAATAATAACAACAAGTTAATATAAAAGGGAAACAAACTTGTTTTAATAAAACCGTGTAAAACAGCTAACTTATGAACGTTCTCAGAATTCGACGAAACTTGACCCAATCGCAGGTCTAGAACCAAGCCTTTGTGTTGTAAATTTGCTAATCGTAATAATAACTACAAGTTAGTATAAAAGGAAAACAAACTTGTTTTAATAAAACCATGCAAAACAACTAACTTTTGAACGTTCTTAGAATTCGACGAAACTTGACCCAATCGCAGGTCTAGACCCAAGCATTTGTGTTGTAAATTTGCTAATCGTAATAATAACTACAAGTTAGTATAAAAGGAAAACAAACTTGTTTTAATAAACCCGTGCAAACCAGATAAATTTTGTACGGTCTCAGAATTCGACGAAACTTGACCCAAACGTTGGTCTAGATCAAAGCATTTGTGTTGTAAATTTGCTAAGCGTAATAATAACTACAAGTTAGTATAAAAGGGAAACAAACTTGTTTTAATAAAACCGTGCAAAACAGCTAAATTTTGAACGTTCTCAGAATTCGACGAAACCTATCTCAAACGTTGATCTAGACACAATCATTTGTGTGGTAAATTTTCTAAGCGTAATAATAACTATAAGTTAGTGTAAAAGGGAAACAAACTTGTTTTAATAATACCGAGGAAAACAGCTAATATTTGAACGTTCTCAGAATTCAACGAAACTTGACCCAATCCCAGGTCTAGACCCAAGCATTTTTATTGGAAAATTGCCAAGCGTAATAATAACTACAAGTTAGTATAAAAAGGAAAAAAACTTATTTCAATAAAACCGTCCAAAACAGCTAACTTTTGAACGTTCTCAAAATTCGACGAAACTTGACCCAATCGTAGGTCTAGACCCTAGAATATCTGTGGTAAATTTTCTAAGCGTAATAATAACTACAAGTTAGTATAAAAGGGAAACAAACTTGTTTTAATAAAACCGTGCAAAACAGCTAAATTTTGAGCATTCTCAGAATTCGACTAAACTTGATCCAAACGTAGGTCTAGACCCAAGAATTGTGTGTTAAATTTCCTAAGTGTAATAATAACAACAAGTTAATATAAAACGAAAACAAACTTGTTTTAATAAAACCGTGTAAAACAGCTAACTTATGAACGTTTTCAGAATTCGACGAAACTTTTTTTTTTTGGGGTAAGTGTAATTTTCATTAAAAAAAAAAAGAGAAGTATATTACAATAGTGTCCCTCATTAGATCTTGACCCATTCGCAGGTCTAGACCCAAGCATTTGTGTTGTAAATTTGCTAATCGTAATACTAACTACAAGTTAGTATAAAAGGTAAACAAAATTGTTTTAATAAAATCGTGCAAAACAACTAACTTTTGAACGTTCTTAGAATTCGACGAAACTTGACCCAATCGCAGGTCTAGACCCAAGCATTTGTGTTGTAAATTTGCTAATCGTAATAATACTACAAGTTAGTATAAAAGGGAAACAAACTTGATTTAATAAAACCGTGCAAAACAGCTAAATTTTGAACGGTCTCAGAATTCGACGAACCTTGACCCAAACGTTGGTCTAGACCAAAGCATTTGTGTTGTAAATTTGCTAAGCGTAATAATAACTACAAGTTAGTATAAAAGGGAAATAAAATTGTTTTAATAAAACTGTTCAAAACAGCTAAATTTTGAGCATTCTCAGAATTCGACGAAACTTGACCCAAACGTAGGTTTAGATCCAAGAATTTGTGTGTTAAATTTCTAAGCATAATAATAATTATAAGTTAGTATAACAGGGAAACAAACTTACTTTAATAAAACCGTGCAGAACAGCTAAATTTTGAACATTCTCAAAATTTTACGAAACTTGAACCAAACATAGATCTAGACCCAAGCATTTGTGTTATACATTTGCTAAGCGTTATAATTACTACAAGTCAGTATAAAACGAAAACAAACTTGCTTTAATAAAATCGTGCAAAACAGCAAAATTTTTAACGTTCTCAGAATTCGAATAACCTGTCCCAAACATTGGTCTACACCCAAGCATTTGTGTGGTAAATTTGCTAAGTGTAATAATAACTACAAGTTAGTATAAAAGGGAACAAACTTGTTTTAATAAAACCGTGCAAAACAGCTAAATTTTGAGCATTCTCAGAATTCGACGAAAATTGATCCAAACGTAGGTCTAGACCCAAGAATTGTGTGTTAAATTTCCAAAGTGTAATAATAACAACAAGTTAATATAAAAGGGAAACAAACTTGTTTTAATAAAACCGTGTAAAACAGCTAACTTATGAACGTTCTCAGAATTCGACGAAACTTGACCCAATCGCAGGTCTAGAACCAAGCCTTTGTGTTGTAAATTTGCTAATCGTAATAATAACTACAAGTTAGTATAAAAGGAAAACAAACTTGTTTTAATAAAACCATGCAAAACAACTAACTTTTGAACGTTCTTAGAATTCGACGAAACTTGACCCAATCGCAGGTCTAGACCCAAGCATTTGTGTTGTAAATTTGCTAATCGTAATAATAACTACAAGTTAGTATAAAAGGAAAACAAACTTGTTTTAATAAACCCGTGCAAACCAGATAAATTTTGTACGGTCTCAGAATTCGACGAAACTTGACCCAAACGTTGGTCTAGATCAAAGCATTTGTGTTGTAAATTTGCTAAGCGTAATAATAACTACAAGTTAGTATAAAAGGGAAACAAACTTGTTTTAATAAAACCGTGCAAAACAGCTAAATTTTGAACGTTCTCAGAATTCGACGAAACCTATCTCAAACGTTGATCTAGACACAATCATTTGTGTGGTAAATTTTCTAAGCGTAATAATAACTATAAGTTAGTGTAAAAGGGAAACAAACTTGTTTTAATAATACCGAGGAAAACAGCTAATATTTGAACGTTCTCAGAATTCAACGAAACTTGACCCAATCCCAGGTCTAGACCCAAGCATTTTTATTGGAAAATTGCCAAGCGTAATAATAACTACAAGTTAGTATAAAAAGGAAAAAAACTTATTTCAATAAAACCGTCCAAAACAGCTAACTTTTGAACGTTCTCAAAATTCGACGAAACTTGACCCAATCGTAGGTCTAGACCCTAGAATATCTGTGGTAAATTTTCTAAGCGTAATAATAACTACAAGTTAGTATAAAAGGGAAACAAACTTGTTTTAATAAAACCGTGCAAAACAGCTAAATTTTGAGCATTCTCAGAATTCGACTAAACTTGATCCAAACGTAGGTCTAGACCCAAGAATTGTGTGTTAAATTTCCTAAGTGTAATAATAACAACAAGTTAATATAAAACGAAAACAAACTTGTTTTAATAAAACCGTGTAAAACAGCTAACTTATGAACGTTTTCAGAATTCGACGAAACTTTTTTTTTTTGGGGTAAGTGTAATTTTCATTAAAAAAAAAAAGAGAAGTATATTACAATAGTGTCCCTCATTAGATCTTGACCCATTCGCAGGTCTAGACCCAAGCATTTGTGTTGTAAATTTGCTAATCGTAATACTAACTACAAGTTAGTATAAAAGGTAAACAAAATTGTTTTAATAAAATCGTGCAAAACAACTAACTTTTGAACGTTCTTAGAATTCGACGAAACTTGACCCAATCGCAGGTCTAGACCCAAGCATTTGTGTTGTAAATTTGCTAATCGTAATAATACTACAAGTTAGTATAAAAGGGAAACAAACTTGATTTAATAAAACCGTGCAAAACAGCTAAATTTTGAACGGTCTCAGAATTCGACGAACCTTGACCCAAACGTTGGTCTAGACCAAAGCATTTGTGTTGTAAATTTGCTAAGCGTAATAATAACTACAAGTTAGTATAAAAGGGAAATAAAATTGTTTTAATAAAACTGTTCAAAACAGCTAAATTTTGAGCATTCTCAGAATTCGACGAAACTTGACCCAAACGTAGGTTTAGATCCAAGAATTTGTGTGTTAAATTTCTAAGCATAATAATAATTATAAGTTAGTATAACAGGGAAACAAACTTACTTTAATAAAACCGTGCAGAACAGCTAAATTTTGAACATTCTCAAAATTTTACGAAACTTGAACCAAACATAGATCTAGACCCAAGCATTTGTGTTATACATTTGCTAAGCGTTATAATTACTACAAGTCAGTATAAAACGAAAACAAACTTGCTTTAATAAAATCGTGCAAAACAGCAAAATTTTTAACGTTCTCAGAATTCGAATAACCTGTCCCAAACATTGGTCTACACCCAAGCATTTGTGTGGTAAATTTGCTAAGTGTAATAATAACTACAAGTTAGTATAAAAGGGAACAAACTTGTTTTAATAAAACCGTGCAAAACAGCTAAATTTTGAGCATTCTCAGAATTCGACGAAAATTGATCCAAACGTAGGTCTAGACCCAAGAATTGTGTGTTAAATTTCCAAAGTGTAATAATAACAACAAGTTAATATAAAAGGGAAACAAACTTGTTTTAATAAAACCGTGTAAAACAGCTAACTTATGAACGTTCTCAGAATTCGACGAAACTTGACCCAATCGCAGGTCTAGAACCAAGCCTTTGTGTTGTAAATTTGCTAATCGTAATAATAACTACAAGTTAGTATAAAAGGGAAACAAACTTGTTTTAATAAAACCGTGCAAAACAGCTAAATTTTGAGCATTCTCAGAATTCGACTAAACTTGATCCAAACGTAGGTCTAGACCCAAGAATTGTGTGTTAAATTTCCTAAGTGTAATAATAACAACAAGTCAATATAAAACGAAAACAAACTTGTTTTAATAAAACCGTGTAAAACAGCTAACTTATGAACGTTTACAGAATTCGACGAAACTTTTTTTTTTGGGGGTAAGTGTAATTTTCATTAAAAAAAAAAAGAGAAGTATATTACAATAGTGTCCCTCATTAGATCTTGACCCATTCGCAGGTCTAGACCCAAGCATTTGTGTTGTAAATTTGCTAATCGTAATACTAACTACAAGTTAGTATAAAAGGTAAACAAACTTGTTTTAATAAAATCGTGCAAAACAACTAACTTTTGAACGTTCTTAGAATTCGACGAAACTTGACCCAATCGCAGGTCTAGACCCAAGCATTTGTGTTGTAAATTTGCTAATCGTAATAATACTACAAGTTAGTATAAAAGGGAAACAAACTTGATTTAATAAAACCGTGCAAAACAGCTAAATTTTGAACGGTCTCAGAATTCGACGAACCTTGACCCAAACGTTGGTCTAGACCAAAGCATTTGTGTTGTAAATTTGCTAAGCGTAATAATAACTACAAGTTAGTATAAAAGGGAAATAAAATTGTTTTAATAAAACTGTTCAAAACAGCTAAATTTTGAGCATTCTCAGAATTCGACGAAACTTGACCCAAACGTAGGTTTAGATCCAAGAATTTGTGTGTTAAATTTATAAGCATAATAATAATTATAAGTTAGTATAACAGGGAAACAAACTTACTTTAATAAAACCGTGCAGAACAGCTAAATTTTGAACATTCTCAAAATTTTACAAAACTTGAACCAAACATAGATCTAGACCCAAGCATTTGTGTTATACATTTGCTAAGCGTTATAATTACTACAAGTCAGTATAAAACGAAAACAAACTTGCTTTAATAAAATCGTGCAAAACAGCAAAATTTTTAACGTTCTCAGAATTCGAATAACCTGTCCCAAACGTTGGTCTACAGCCAAGCATTTGTGTGGTAAATTTGCTAAGTGTAATAATAACTACAAGTTAGTATAAAAGGGAACAAACTTGTTTTAATAAAACCCTGAAAAACAGCTAAATTTTGAGCATTCTCAGAATTCGACGAAAATTGATCCAAACGTAGGTCTAGACCCAAGAATTGTGTGTTAAATTTCCTAAGTGTAATAATAACAACAAGTTAATATAAAACGAAAACAAACTTGTTTTAATAAAACCGTGTAAAACAGCTAACTTAGGAACGTTTACAGAATTCGACGAAACTTTTTTTTTTGGGGGTAAGTGTAATTTTCATTAAAAAAAAAAAGAGAAGTATATTACAATAGTGTCCCTCATTAGATCTTGACCCATTCGCAGGTCTAGACCCAAGCATTTGTGTTGTAAATTTGCTAATCGTAATACTAACTACAAGTTAGTATAAAAGGTAAACAAACTTGTTTTAATAAAATCGTGCAAAACAACTAACTTTTGAACGTTCTTAGAATTCGACGAAACTTGACCCAATCGCAGGTCTAGACCCAAGCATTTGTGTTGTAAATTTGCTAATCGTAATAATACTACAAGTCAGTATAAAAGGGAAACAAACTTGATTTAATAAAACCGTGCAAAACAGCTAAATTTTGAACGGTCTCAGAATTCGACGAACCTTGACCCAAACGTTGGTCTAGACCAAAGCATTTGTGTTGTAAATTTGCTAAGCGTAATAATAACTACAAGTTAGTATAAAAGGGAAATAAAATTGTTTTAATAAAACTGTTCAAAACAGCTAAATTTTGAGCATTCTCAGAATTCGACGAAACTTGACCCAAACGTAGGTTTAGATCCAAGAATTTGTGTGTTAAATTTCTAAGCATAATAATAATTATAAGTTAGTATAACAGGGAAACAAACTTACTTTAATAAAACCGTGCAGAACAGCTAAATTTTGAACATTCTCAAAATTTTACAAAACTTGAACCAAACATAGATCTAGACCCAAGCATTTGTGTTATACATTTGCTAAGCGTTATAATTACTACAAGTCAGTATAAAATGAAAACAAACTTGCTTTAATAAAATCGTGCAAAACAGCAAAATTTTTAACGTTCTCAGAATTCGAATAACCTGTCCCAAACGTTGGTCTACAGCCAAGCATTTGTGTGGTAAATTTGCTAAGTGTAATAATAACTACAAGTTAGTATAAAAGGGAACAAACTTATTTTAATAAAACCGTGCAAAACAGCTCAATTTTGAGCATTCTCAGAATTCGACGAAAATTGATCCAAACGTAGGTCTAGACCCAAGAATTGTGTGTTAAATTTCCAAAGTGTAATAATAACAACAAGTTAATATAAAAGGGAAACAAACTTGTTTTAATAAAACCGTGTAAAACAGCTAACTTATGAACGTTCTCAGAATTCGACGAAACTTGACCCAATCGCAGGTCTAGAACCAAGCCTTTGTGTTGTAAATTTGCTAATCGTAATAATAACTACAAGTTAGTATAAAAGGAAAACAAACTTGTTTTAATAAAACCATGCAAAACAACTAACTTTTGAACGTTCTTAGAATTCGACGAAACTTGACCCAATCGCAGGTCTAGACCCAAGCATTTGTGTTGTAAATTTGCTAATCGTAATAATAACTACAAGTTAGTATAAAAGGAAAACAAACTTGTTTTAATAAACCCGTGCAAACCAGATAAATTTTGTACGGTCTCAGAATTCGACGAAACTTGACCCAAACGTTGGTCTAGACCAAAGCATTTGTGTTGTAAATTTGCTAAGCGTAATAATAACTACAAGTTAGTATAAAAGGGAAACAAACTTGTTTTAATAAAACCGTGCAAAACAGCTAAATTTTGAACGTTCTTAGAATTCGACGAAACCTATCTCAAACGTTGATCTAGACACAAGCATTTGTGTGGTAAATTTTCTAAGCGTAATAATAACTACAAGTTAGTGTAAAAGGGAAACAAACTTGTTTTAATAATACCGAGAAAAACAGCTAATATTTGAACGTTCTCAGAATTCAACGAAACTTGACCCAATCCCAGGTCTAGACCCAAGCATTTTTATTGGAAAATTGCCAAGCGTAATAATAACTACAAGTTAGTATAAAAAGGAAAAAAACTTATTTCAATAAAACCGTCCAAAACAGCTAACTTTTGAACGTTCTCAAAATTCGACGAAACTTGACCCAATCGTAGGTCTAGACCCTAGAATATCTGTGGTAAATTTTCTAAGCGTAATAATAACTACAAGTTAGTATAAAAGGGAAACAAACTTGTTTTAATAAAACCGTGCAAAACAGCTAAATTTTGAGCATTCTCAGAATTCGACTAAACTTGATCCAAACGTAGGTCTAGACCCAAGAATTGTTTGTTAAATTTCCTAAGTGTAATAATAACAACAAGTTAATCTAAAACGAAAACAAACTTGTTTTAATAAAACCGTGTAAAACAGCTAACTTATGAACGTTTTCAGAATTCGACGAAACTTTTTTTTTTTGGGGTAAGTGTAATTTTCATTAAAAAAAAAAGAGAAGTATATTACAATAGTGTCCCTCATTAGATCTTGACCCATTCGCAGGTCTAGACCCAAGCATTTGTGTTGTAAATTTGCTAATCGTAATACTAACTACAAGTTAGTATAAAAGGTAAACAAACTTGTTTTAATAAAATCGTGCAAAACAACTAACTTTTGAACGTTCTTAGAATTCGACGAAACTTGACCCAATCGCAGGTCTAGACCCAAGCATTTGTGTTGTAAATTTGCTAATCGTAATAATACTACAAGTTAGTATAAAAGGGAAACAAACTTGATTTAATAAAACCGTGCAAAACAGCTAAATTTTGAACGGTCTCAGAATTCGACGAACCTTGACCCAAACGTTGGTCTAGACCAAAGCATTTGTGTTGTAAATTTGCTAAGCGTAATAATAACTACAAGTTAGTATAAAAGGGAAATAAAATTGTTTTAATAAAACTGTTCAAAACAGCTAAATTTTGAGCATTCTCAGAATTCGACGAAACTTGACCCAAACGTAGGTTTAGATCCAAGAATTTGTGTGTTAAATTTCTAAGCATAATAATAATTATAAGTTAGTATAACAGGGAAACAAACTTACTTTAATAAAACCGTGCAGAACAGCTAAATTTTGAACATTCTCAAAATTTTACGAAACTTGAACCAAACATAGATCTAGACCCAAGCATTTGTGTTATACATTTGGTAAGCGTTATAATTACTACAAGTCAGTATAAAACGAAAACAAACTTGCTTTAATAAAACCGTGCAAAACAGCTAAATTTTGAACGTTCTCAGAATTCGAATAACCTGTCCCAAACGTTGGTCTACACCCAAGCATTTGTGTGGTAAATTTGCTAAGTGTAATAATAACTACAAGTTAGTATAAAAGGGAACAAACTTGTTTTAATAAAACCGTGCAAAACAGCTAAATTTTGAGCATTCTCAGAATTCGACGAAAATTGATCCAAACGTAGGTCTAGACCCAAGAATTGTGTGTTAAATTTCCTAAGTGTAATAATAACAACAAGTTAATATAAAAGGGAAACAAACTTGTTTTAATAAAACCGTGTAAAACAGCTAACTTATGAACGTTCTCAGAATTCGACGAAACTTGACCCAATCGCAGGTTTAGAACCAAGCCTTTGTGTTGTAAATTTGCTAATCGTAAATATAACTACAAGTTAGTATAAAAGGAAAACAAACTTGTTTTAATAAAACCATGCAAAACAACTAACTTTTGAACGTTCTTAGAATTCGACGAAACTTGACCCAATCGCAGGTCTAGACCCAAGCATTTGTGTTGTAAATTTGCTAATCGTAATAATAACTACAAGTTAGTATAAAAGGAAAACAAACTTGTTTTAATAAACCCGTGCAAACCAGATAAATTTTGTACGGTCTCAGAATTCGACGAAACTTGACCCAAACGTTGGTCTAGACCAAAGCATTTGTGTTGTAAATTTGCTAAGCGTAATAATAACTACAAGTTAGTATAAAAGGGAAACAAACTTGTTTTAATAAAACCGTGCAAAACAGCTAAATTTTGAACGTTCTCAGAATTCGACGAAACCTATCTCAAACGTTGATCTAGACACAAGCATTTGTGTGGTAAATTTTCTAAGCGTAATAATAACTACAAGTTAGTGTAAAAGGGAAACAAACTTGTTTTAATAATACCGAGGAAAACAGCTAATATTTGAACGTTCTCAGAATTCAACGAAACTTGACCCAATCCCAGGTCTAGACCCAAGCATTTTTATTGGAAAATTGCCAAGCGTAATAATAACTACAAGTTAGTATAAAAAGGAAAAAAACTTATTTCAATAAAACCGTCGAAAACAGCTAACTTTTGAACGTTCTCAAAATTCGACGAAACTTGACCCAATCGTAGGTCTAGACCCTAGAATATCTGTGGTAAATTTTCTAAGCGTAATAATAACTACAAGTTAGTATAAAAGGGAAACAAACTTGTTTTAATAAAACCGTGCAAAACAGCTAAATTTTGAGCATTCTCAGAATTCGACTAAACTTGATCCAAACGTAGGTCTAGACCCAAGAATTGTGTGTTAAATTTCCTAAGTGTAATAATAACAACAAGTTAATCTAAAACGAAAACAAACTTGTTTTAATAAAACCGTGTAAAACAGCTAACTTATGAACGTTTTCAGAATTCGACGAAACTTTTTTTTTTTGGGGTAAGTGTAATTTTCATTAAAAAAAAAAGAGAAGTATATTACAATAGTGTCCCTCATTAGATCTTGACCCATTCGCAGGTCTAGACCCAAGCATTTGTGTTGTAAATTTGCTAATCGTAATACTAACTACAAGTTAGTATAAAAGGTAAACAAACTTGTTTTAATAAAATCGTGCAAAACAACTAACTTTTGAACGTTCTTAGAATTCGTCGAAACTTGACCCAATCGCAGGTCTAGACCCAAGCATTTGTGTTGTAAATTTGCTAATCGTAATAATACTACAAGTTAGTATAAAAGGGAAACAAACTTGATTTAATAAAACCGTGCAAAACAGCTAAATTTTGAACGGTCTCAGAATTCGACGAACCTTGACCCAAACGTTGGTCTAGACCAAAGCATTTGTGTTGTAAATTTGCTAAGCGTAATAATAACTACAAGTTAGTATAAAAGGGAAATAAAATTGTTTTAATAAAACTGTTCAAAACAGCTAAATTTTGAGCATTCTCAGAATTCGACGAAACTTGACCCAAACGTAGGTTTAGATCCAAGAATTTGTGTGTTAAATTTCTAAGCATAATAATAATTATAAGTTAGTATAACAGGGAAACAAACTTACTTTAATAAAACCGTGCAGAACAGCTAAATTTTGAACATTCTCAAAATTTTACGAAACTTGAACCAAACATAGATCTAGACCCAAGCATTTGTGTTATACATTTGCTAAGCGTTATAATTACTACAAGTCAGTATAAAACGAAAACAAACTTGCTTTAATAAAACCGTGCAAAACAGCTAAATTTTGAACGTTCTCAGAATTCGAATAACCTGTCCCAAACGTTGGTCTACACCCAAGCATTTGTGTGGTAAATTTGCTAAGTGTAATAATAACTACAAGTTAGTATAAAAGGGAACAAACTTGTTTTAATAAAACCGTGCAAAACAGCTAAATTTTGAGCATTCTCAGAATTCGACGAAAATTGATCCAAACGTAGGTCTAGACCCAAGAATTGTGTGTTAAATTTCCTAAGTGTAATAATAACAACAAGTTAATATAAAAGGGAAACAAACTTGTTTTAATAAAACCGTGTAAAACAGCTAACTTATGAACGTTCTCAGAATTCGACGAAACTTGACCCAATCGCAGGTTTAGAACCAAGCCTTTGTGTTGTAAATTTGCTAATCGTAAATATAACTACAAGTTAGTATAAAAGGAAAACAAACTTGTTTTAATAAAACCATGCAAAACAACTAACTTTTGAACGTTCTTAGAATTCGACGAAACTTGACCCAATCGCAGGTCTAGACCCAAGCATTTGTGTTGTAAATTTGCTAATCGTAATAATAACTACAAGTTAGTATAAAAGGAAAACAAACTTGTTTTAATAAACCCGTGCAAACCAGATAAATTTTGTACGGTCTCAGAATTCGACGAAACTTGACCCAAACGTTGGTCTAGACCAAAGCATTTGTGTTGTAAATTTGCTAAGCGTAATAATAACTACAAGTTAGTATAAAAGGGAAACAAACTTGTTTTAATAAAACCGTGCAAAACAGCTAAATTTTGAACGTTCTCAGAATTCGACGAAACCTATCTCAAACGTTGATCTAGACACAAGCATTTGTGTGGTAAATTTTCTAAGCGTAATAATAACTACAAGTTAGTGTAAAAGGGAAACAAACTTGTTTTAATAATACCGAGGAAAACAGCTAATATTTGAACGTTCTCAGAATTCAACGAAACTTGACCCAATCCCAGGTCTAGACCCAAGCATTTTTATTGGAAAATTGCCAAGCGTAATAATAACTACAAGTTAGTATAAAAAGGAAAAAAACTTATTTTAATAAAACCGTCCAAAACAGCTAACTTTTGAACGTTCTCAAAATTCGACGAAACTTGACCTAATCGTAGGTCTAGACCCTAGAATATCTGTGGTAAATTTTCTAAGCGTAATAATAACTACAAGTTAGTATAAAAGGGAAACAAACTTGTTTTAATAAAACCGTGCAAAACAGCTAAATTTTGAGCATTCTCAGAATTCGACTAAACTTGATCCAAACGTAGGTCTAGACCCAAGAATTGTGTGTTAAATTTCCTAAGTGTAATAATAACAACAAGTTAATCTAAAACGAAAACAAACTTGTTTTAATAAAACCGTGTAAAACAGCTAACTTATGAACGTTTTCAGAATTCGACGAAACTTTTTTTTTTTGGGGTAAGTGTAATTTTCATTAAAAAAAAAAGAGAAGTATATTACAATAGTGTCCCTCATTAGATCTTGACCCATTCGCAGGTCTAGACCCAAGCATTTGTGTTGTAAATTTGCTAATCGTAATACTAACTACAAGTTAGTATAAAAGGTAAACAAACTTGTTTTAATAAAATCGTGCAAAACAACTAACTTTTGAACGTTCTTAGAATTCGTCGAAACTTGACCCAATCGCAGGTCTAGACCCAAGCATTTGTGTTGTAAATTTGCTAATCGTAATAATACTACAAGTTAGTATAAAAGGGAAACAAACTTGATTTAATAAAACCGTGCAAAACAGCTAAATTTTGAACGGTCTCAGAATTCGACGAACCTTGACCCAAACGTTGGTCTAGACCAAAGCATTTGTGTTGTAAATTTGCTAAGCGTAATAATAACTACAAGTTAGTATAAAAGGGAAATAAAATTGTTTTAATAAAACTGTTCAAAACAGCTAAATTTTGAGCATTCTCAGAATTCGACGAAACTTGACCCAAACGTAGGTTTAGATCCAAGAATTTGTGTGTTAAATTTCTAAGCATAATAATAATTATAAGTTAGTATAACAGGGAAACAAACTTACTTTAATAAAACCGTGCAGAACAGCTAAATTTTGAACATTCTCAAAATTTTACGAAACTTGAACCAAACATAGATCTAGACCCAAGCATTTGTGTTATACATTTGCTAAGCGTTATAATTACTACAAGTCAGTATAAAACGAAAACAAACTTGCTTTAATAAAACCGTGCAAAACAGCTAAATTTTGAACGTTCTCAGAATTCGAATAACCTGTCCCAAACGTTGGTCTACACCCAAGCATTTGTGTGGTAAATTTGCTAAGTGTAATAATAACTACAAGTTAGTATAAAAGGGAACAAACTTGTTTTAATAAAACCGTGCAAAACAGCTAAATTTTGAGCATTCTCAGAATTCGACGAAAATTGATCCAAACGTAGGTCTAGACCCAAGAATTGTGTGTTAAATTTCCTAAGTGTAATAATAACAACAAGTTAATATAAAAGGGAAACAAACTTGTTTTAATAAAACCGTGTAAAACAGCTAACTTATGAACGTTCTCAGAATTCGACGAAACTTGACCCAATCGCAGGTTTAGAACCAAGCCTTTGTGTTGTAAATTTGCTAATCGTAAATATAACTACAAGTTAGTATAAAAGGAAAACAAACTTGTTTTAATAAAACCATGCAAAACAACTAACTTTTGAACGTTCTTAGAATTCGACGAAACTTGACCCAATCGCAGGTCTAGACCCAAGCATTTGTGTTGTAAATTTGCTAATCGTAATAATAACTACAAGTTAGTATAAAAGGAAAACAAACTTGTTTTAATAAACCCGTGCAAACCAGATAAATTTTGTACGGTCTCAGAATTCGACGAAACTTGACCCAAACGTTGGTCTAGACCAAAGCATTTGTGTTGTAAATTTGCTAAGCGTAATAATAACTACAAGTTAGTATAAAAGGGAAACAAACTTGTTTTAATAAAACCGTGAAAAACAGCTAAATTTTGAACGTTCTCAGAATTCGACGAAACCTATCTCAAACGTTGATCTAGACACAAGCATTTGTGTGGTAAATTTTCTAAGCGTAATAATAACTACAAGTTAGTGTAAAAGGAAAACAAACTTGTTTTAATAATACCGAGGAAAACAGCTAATATTTGAACGTTCTCAGAATTCAACGAAACTTGACCCAATCCCAGGTCTAGACCCAAGCATTTTTATTGGAAAATTGCCAAGCATAATAATAACTACAAGTTAGTATAAAAAGGAAAAAAACTTATTTCAATAAAACCGTCCAAAACAGCTAACTTTTGAACGTTCTCAAAATTCGACGAAACTTGACCCAATCGTAGGTCTAGACCCTAGAATATCTGTGGTAAATTTTCTAAGCGTAATAATAACTACAAGTTAGTATAAAAGGGAAACAAACTTGTTTTAATAAAACCGTGCAAAACAGCTAAATTTTGAGCATTCTCAGAATTCGACTAAACTTGATCCAAACGTAGGTCTAGACCCAAGAATTGTGTGTTAAATTTCCTAAGTGTAATAATAACAACAAGTTAATCTAAAACGAAAACAAACTTGTTTTAATAAAACCGTGTAAAACAGCTAACTTATGAACGTTTTCAGAATTCGACGAAACTTTTTTTTTTTGGGGTAAGTGTAATTTTCATTAAAAAAAAAAAGAGAAGTATATTACAATAGTGTCCCTCATTAGATCTTGACCCATTCGCAGGTCTAGACCCAAGCATTTGTGTTGTAAATTTGCTAATCGTAATACTAACTACAAGTTAGTATAAAAGGTAAACAAACTTGTTTTAATAAAATCGTGCAAAACAACTAACTTTTGAACGTTCTTAGAATTCGACGAAACTTGACCCAATCGCAGGTCTAGACCCAAGCATTTGTGTTGTAAATTTGCTAATCGTAATAATACTACAAGTTAGTATAAAAGGGAAACAAACTTGATTTAATAAAACCGTGCAAAACAGCTAAATTTTGAACGGTCTCAGAATTCGACGAATCTTGACCCAAACGTTGGTCTAGACCAAAGCATTTGTGTTGTAAATTTGCTAAGCGTAATAATAACTACAAGTTAGTATAAAAGGGAAATAAAATTGTTTTAATAAAACTGTTCAGAACAGCTAAATTTTGAGCATTCTCAGAATTCGACGAAACTTGACCCAAACGTAGGTTTAGATCCAAGAATTTGTGTGTTAAATTTCTAAGCATAATAATAATTATAAGTTAGTATAACAGGGAAACAAACTTACTTTAATAAAACCGTGCAGAACAGCTAAATTTTGAACATTCTCAAAATTTTACGAAACTTGAACCAAACATAGATCTAGACCCAAGCATTTGTGTTATACATTTGCTAAGCGTTATAATTACTACAAGTCTGTATAAAACGAAAACAAACTTGCTTTAATAAAACCGTGCAAAACAGCTAAATTTTGAACGTTCTCAGAATTCGAATAACCTGTCCCAAACGTTGGTCTACACCCAAGCATTTGTGTGGTAAATTTGCTAAGTGTAATAATAACTACAAGTTAGTATAAAAGGGAACAAACTTGTTTTAATAAAACCGTGCAAAACAGCTAAATTTTGAGCATTCTCAGAATTCGACGAAAATTGATCCAAACGTAGGTCTAGACCCAAGAATTGTGTGTTAAATTTCCTAAGTGTAATAATAACAACAAGTTAATATAAAAGGGAAACAAACTTGTTTTAATAAAACCGTGTAAAACAGCTAACTTATGAACGTTCTCAGAATTCGACGAAACTTGACCCAATCGCAGGTTTAGAACCAAGCCTTTGTGTTGTAAATTTGCTAATCGTAAATATAACTACAAGTTAGTATAAAAGGAAAACAAACTTGTTTTAATAAAACCATGCAAAACAACTAACTTTTGAACGTTCTTAGAATTCGACGAAACTTGACCCAATCGCAGGTCTAGACCCAAGCATTTGTGTTGTAAATTTGCTAATCGTAATAATAACTACAAGTTAGTATAAAAGGAAAACAAACTTGTTTTAATAAACCCGTGCAAACCAGATAAATTTTGTACGGTCTCAGAATTCGACGAAACTTGACCCAAACGTTGGTCTAGACCAAAGCATTTGTGTTGTAAATTTGCTAAGCGTAATAATAACTACAAGTTAGTATAAAAGGGAAACAAACTTGTTTTAATAATACCGTGCAAAACAGCTAAATTTTGAACGTTCTCAGAATTCGACGAAACCTATCTCAAACGTTGATCTAGACACAAGCATTTGTGTGGTAAATTTTCTAAGCGTAATAATAACTACAAGTTAGTGTAAAAGGGAAACAAACTTGTTTTAATAATACCGAGGAAAACAGCTAATATTTGAACGTTCTCAGAATTCAACGAAACTTGACCCAATCCCAGGTCTAGACCCAAGCATTTTTATTGGAAAATTGCCAAGCGTAATAATAACTACAAGTTAGTATAAAAAGGAAAAAAACTTATTTCAATAAAACCGTCCAAAACAGCTAACTTTTGAACGTTCTCAAAATTCGACGAAACTTGACCCAATCGTAGGTCTAGACCCTAGAATATCTGTGGTAAATTTTCTAAGCGTAATAATAACTACAAGTTAGTATAAAAGGGAAACAAACTTGTTTTAATAAAACCGTGCAAAACAGCTAAATTTTCAGCATTCTCAGAATTCGACTAAACTTGATCCAAACGTAGGTCTAGACCCAAGAATTGTGTGTTAAATTTCCTAAGTGTAATAATAACAACAAGTTAATCTAAAACGAAAACAAACTTGTTTTAATAAAACCGTGTAAAACAGCTAACTTATGAACGTTTTCAGAATTCGACGAAACTTTTTTTTTTTGGGGTAAGTGTAATTTTCATTAAAAAAAAAAGAGAAGTATATTACAATAGTGTCCCTCAATAGATCTTGACCCATTCGCAGGTCTAGACCCAAGCATTTGTGTTGTAAATTTGCTAATCGTAATACTAACTACAAGTTAGTATAAAAGGTAAACAAACTTGTTTTAATAAAATCGTGCAAAACAACTAACTTTTGAACGTTCTTAGAATTCGTCGAAACTTGACCCAATCGCAGGTCTAGACCCAAGCATTTGTGTTGTAAATTTGCTAATCGTAATAATACTACAAGTTAGTATAAAAGGGAAACAAACTTGATTTAATAAAACCGTGCAAAACAGCTAAATTTTGAACGGTCTCAGAATTCGACGAACCTTGACCCAAACGTTGGTCTAGACCAAAGCATTTGTGTTGTAAATTTGATAAGCGTAATAATAACTACAAGTTAGTATAAAAGGGAAATAAAATTGTTTTAATAAAACTGTTCAAAACAGCTAAATTTTGAGCATTCTCAGAATTCGACGAAACTTGACCCAAACGTAGGTTTAGATCCAAGAATTTGTGTGTTAAATTTCTAAGCATAATAATAATTATAAGTTAGTATAACAGGGAAACAAACTTACTTTAATAAAACCGTGCAGAACAGCTAAATTTTGAACATTCTCAAAATTTTACGAAACTTGAACCAAACATAGATCTAGACCCAAGCATTTGTGTTATACATTTGCTAAGCGTTATAATTACTACAAGTCAGTATAAAACGAAAACAAACTTGCTTTAATAAAACCGTGCAAAACAGCTAAATTTTGAACGTTCTCAGAATTCGACGAAACCTATCTCAAACGTTGATCTAGACACAAGCATTTGTGTGGTAAATTTTCTAAGCGTAATAATAACTACAAGTTAGTGTAAAAGGGAAACAAACTTGTTTTAATAATACCGAGGAAAACAGCTAATATTTGAACGTTCTCAGAATTCAACGAAACTTGACCCAATCCCAGGTCTAGACCCAAGCATTTTTATTGGAAAATTGCCAAGCGTAATAATAACTACAAGTTAGTATAAAAAGGAAAAAAACTTATTTCAATAAAACCGTCCAAAACAGCTAACTTTTGAACGTTCTCAAAATTCGACGAAACTTGACCCAATCGTAGGTCTAGACCCTAGAATATCTGTGGTAAATTTTCTAAGCGTAATAATAACTACAAGTTAGTATAAAAGGGAAACAAACTTGTTTTAATAAAACCGTGCAAAACAGCTAAATTTTGAGCATTCTCAGAATTCGACTAAACTTGATCCAAACGTAGGTCTAGACCCAAGAATTGTGTGTTAAATTTCCTAAGTGTAATAATAACTACAAGTTAATATAAAAGGAAAACAAACTTGTTTTAATAAAACCGTGTAAAACAGCTAACTTATGAACGTTTTCAGAATTCGACGAAACTTTTTTTTTTTGGGGTAAGTGTAATTTTCATTAAAAAAAAAAAAGAGAAGTATATTACAATAGTGTCCCTCATTAGATCTTGACCCATTCGCAGGTCTAGACCCAAGCATTTGTGTTGTAAATTTGCTAATCGTAATACTAACTACAAGTTAGTATAAAAGGTAAACAAACTTGTTTTAATAAAATCGTGCAAAACAACTAACTTTTGAACGTTCTTAGAATTCGACGAAACTTGACCCAATCGCAGGTCTAGACCCAAGCATTTGTGTTGTAAATTTGCTAATCGTAATAATACTACAAGTTAGTATAAAAGGGAAACAAACTTGATTTAATAAAACCGTGCAAAACAGCTAAATTTTGAACGGTCTCAGAATTCGACGAACCTTGACCCAAACGTTGGTCTAGACCAAAGCATTTGTGTTGTAAATTTGCTAAGCGTAATAATAACTACAAGTTAGTATAAAAGGGAAATAAAATTGTTTTAATAAAACTGTTCAAAACAGCTAAATTTTGAACATTCTCAGAATTCGACGAAACTTGACCCAAACGTAGGTTTAGATCCAAGAATTTGTGTGTTAAATTTCTAAGCATAATAATAATTATAAGTTAGTATAACAGGGAAACAAACTTACTTTAATAAAACCGTGCAGAACAGCTAAATTTTGAACATTCTCAAAATTTTACGAAACTTGAACCAAACATAGATCTAGACCCAAGCATTTGTGTTATACATTTGCTAAGCGTTATAATTACTACAAGTCAGTATAAAACGAAAACAAACTTGCTTTAATAAAACCGTGCAAAACAGCTAAATTTTGAACGTTCTCAGAATTCGACGAAACCTATCTCAAACGTTGATCTAGACACAAGCATTTGTGTGGTAAATTTTCTAAGCGTAATAATAACTACAAGTTAGTGTAAAAGGGAAACAAACTTGTTTTAATAATACCGAGGAAAACAGCTAATATTTGAACGTTCTCAGAATTCAACGAAACTTGACCCAATCCCAGGTCTAGACCCAAGCATTTTTATTGGAAAATTGCCAAGCGTAATAATAACTACAAGTTAGTATAAAAAGGAAAAAAACTTATTTCAATAAAACCGTCCAAAACAGCTAACTTTTGAACGTTCTCAAAATTCGACGAAACTTGACCCAATCGTAGGTCTAGACCCTAGAATATCTGTGGTAAATTTTCTAAGCGTAATAATAACTACAAGTTAGTATAAAAGAGAAACAAACTTGATTTAATAAAACCGTGCAAAACAGCTAAATTTTGAACGGTCTCAGAATTCGACGAACCTTGACCCAAACGTTGGTCTAGACCAAAGCATTTGTGTTGTAAATTTGCTAAGCGTAATAATAACTACAAGTTAGTATAAAAGGGAAATAAAATTGTATTAATAAAACTGTTCAAAACAGCTAAATTTTGAGCATTCTCAGAATTCGACGAAACTTGACCCAAACGTAGGTTTAGATCCAAGAATTTGTGTGTTAAATTTCTAAGCATAATAATAATTATAAGTTAGTATAACAGGGAAACAAACTTACTTTAATAAAACCGTGCAGAACAGCTAAATTTTGAACATTCTCAAAATTTTACGAAACTTGAACCAAACATAGATCTAGACCCAAGCATTTGTGTTATACATTTGCTAAGCGTTATAATTACTACAAGTCAGTATAAAACGAAAACAAACTTGCTTTAATAAAACCGTGCAAAACAGCTAAATTTTGAACGTTCTCAGAATTCGAATAACCTGTCCCAAACGTTGGTCTACACCCAAGCATTTATGTGGTAAATTTGCTAAGTGTAATAATAACTACAAGTTAGTATAAAAGGGAACAAACTTGTTTTAATAAAACCGTGCAAAACAGCTAAATTTTGAGCATTCTCAGAATTCGACGAAAATTGATCCAAACGTAGGTCTAGACCCAAGAATTGTGTGTTAAATTTCCTAAGTGTAATAATAACAACAAGTTAATATAAAAGGGAAACAAACTTGTTTTAATAAAACCGTGTAAAACAGCTAACTTATGAACGTTCTCAGAATTCGACGAAACTAGACCCATTGCTAATCGTAATAATAACTACAAGTTAGTATAAAAGGAAAACAAACTTGTTTTAATAAAACCATGCAAAACAACTAACTTTTGAACGTTCTTAGAATTCGACGAAACTTGACCCAATCGCAGGTCTAGACCCAAGCATTTGTGTTGTAAATTTGCTAATCGTAATAATAACTACAAGTTAGTATAAAAGGAAAACAAACTTGTTTTAATAAACCCGTGCAAACCAGCTAAATTTTGAACGGTCTCAGAATTCGACGAAACATGACCCAAACGTTGGTCTAGACCAAAGCATTTGTGTTGTAAATTTGCTAAGCGTAATAATAACTACAAGTTAGTATAAAAGGGAAACAAACTTGTTTTAATAAAATCGTGCAAAACAGCTAAATTTTGAACATTCTCAGAATTCGACGAAACCTATCTCAAACGTTGGTCTAGACACAAGCATTTGTTTGGTAAATTTTCTAAGCGTAATAATAACTACAAGTTAGTGTAAAATGGAAACAAACTTGTTTTAATAATACCGAGGAAAACAGCTAATATTTGAACGTTCTCAGAATTCAACGAAACTTGACCCAATCCCAGGTCTAGACCCAAGCATTTTTATTGGAAAATAGCCAAGCGTAATAATAACTACAAGTTAGTATAAAAAGGAAAAAAACTTATTTCAATAAAACCGTCCAAAACAGCTAACTTTTGAACGTTCTCAAAATTCGACGAAACTTGACCCAATCGTAGGTCTAGACCCTAGAATATCTGTGGTAAATTTTCTAAGCGTAATAATAACTACAAGTTAGTATAAAAGGGAAACAAACTTGTTTTAATAAAACCGTGCAAAACAGCTAAATTTTGAGCATTCTCAGAATTCGACTAAACTTGATCCAAACGTAGGTCTAGACCCAAGAATTTGTTTGTTAAATTTCCTAAGTGTAATAATAACTACAAGTTAATATAAAAGGGAAACAAACTTGTTTTAATAAAACCGTGTAAAACAGCTAACTTATGAACGTTTTCAGAATTCGACGAAACTTTTTTTTTTTTGGGTAAGTGTAATTTTCATTAAAAAAAAAAGAGAAGTATATTACAACAGTGTCCCTCATTAGATCTTGACCCATTCGCAGGTCTAGACCCAAGCATTTGTGTTGTAAATTTGCTAATCGTAATAATAACTACAAGTTAGTATAAAAGGTAAACAAACTTGTTTTAACAAAATCGTGCAAAACATCTAACTTTTGAACGTTCTTAGAATTCGACGAAACTTGACCCAATCGCAGGTCTAGACCCAAGCATTTGTGTTGTAAATTTGCTAATCGTAATAATACTACAAGTTAGTATAAAAGGAAAACAAACTTGTTTTAATAAACCCGTGCAAACGAGCTAAATTTTGAACGCTCTCAGAATTCGACGAAACTTGACCCAAACGTTGGTCTAGACCAAAGCATTTGTGTTGTAAATTTGCTAAGCGTAATAATAACTACAAGTTAGTATAAAAGGGAAACAAACTTGTTTTAATAAAACCGTGCAAAACAGCTAAATTTCGAACGTTCTCAGAATTCGACGAAACCTATCTCAAACGTTGGTCTAGACACAAGCATTTGTGTGGTAAATTTTCTAAGCGTAATAATAACTACAAGTTAGTGTAAAAGGAAAACAAACTTGTTTTAATAATACCGAGGAAAACAGCTAATATTTGAACGTTCTCAGAATTCAACGAAACTTGACCCAATCCCAGGTCTAGACCCAAGCATTTTTATTGGAAAATAGCCAAGCGTAATAATAACTACAAGTTAGTATAAAAAGGAAAAAAACTTATTTCAATAAAACCGTCCAAAACAGCTAACTTTTGAACGTTCTCAAAATTCGACGAAACTTGACCCAATCGTAGGTCTAGACCCTAGAATATCTGGGGTAAATTTTCTAAGCGTAATAATAACTACAAGTTAGTATAAAAGGGAAACAAACTTGTTTTAATAAAACCGTGCAAAACAGCTAAATTTTGAGCATTCTCAGAATTCGACTAAACTTGATCCAAACGTAGGTCTAGACCCAAGAATTTGTGTGTTAAATTTCCTAAGTGTAATAATAACTACAAGTTAATATAAAAGGGAAACAAACTTGTTTTAATAAAACCGTGTAAAACAGCTAACTTATGAACGTTTTCAGAATTCGACGAAACTTTTTTTTTTTTGGGTAAGTGTAATTTTCATTAAAAAAAAAAGAGAAGTATATTACAATAGTGTCCCTCATTAGATCTTGACCCATTCGCAGGTCTAGACCCAAGCATTCGTGTTGTAAATTTGCTAATCGTAATAATAACTACAAGTTAGTATAAAAGGTAAACAAACTTGTTTTAATAAAATCGTGCAAAACAACTAATGTTTGAACGTTCTTAGAATTCGACGAAACATGACCCAATCGCAGGTTTAGACCCAAGCATTTGTGTTGTAAATTTGCTAATCGTAATAATACTACAAGTTAGTATAAAAGGGAAACAAACTTGATTTAATAAAACCGTGCAAAACAGCTAAATTTTGAACAGTCTCAGAATTCGACGAAACTTGACCCAAACGTTGGTCTAGACCAAAGCATTTGTGTTGTAAATTTGCTAAGCGTAATAATAACTACAAGTTAGTATAAAAGGGAAACAAAATTGTTTTAATAAAACTGTTCAAAACAGCTAAATTTTGAGCATTCTCAGAATTCGACGAAACTTGACCCAAACGTAGGTCTAGATCCAAGAATTTGTGTGTTAAATTTCTAAGCATAATAATAATTATAAGTTAGTATAACAGGGAAACAAACTTACTGTAATAAAACCGTGCAGAACAGCTAAATTTTGAACATTCTCAAAATTGTACGAAACTTTAACCAAACATAGATCTAGACCCAAGCATTTGTGTTATACATTTGCTAAGCGTTATACTAACTACAAGTCAGTATAAAACGAAAACAAACTTGCTTTAATAAAACCGTGCAAAACAGCTAAATTTTGAACGTTCTCAGAATTCAAATAGCCTGTCCCAAACGTTGGTTTACACCCAAGCATTTATGTGGTAAATTTGCTAAGTGTAATAATAACTACAAGTTAGTATAAAAGGGAACAAACTTGTTTTAATAAAACCGTGCAAAACAGCTAAATTTTGAGCATTCTCAGAATTCGACGAAAATTGATCCAAACGTAGGTCTAGACCCAAGAATTGTGTGTTAAATTTCCTAAGTGTAATAATAACAACAAGTTAATATAAAAGGGAAACAAACTTGTTTTAATAAAACCGTGTAAAACAGCTAACTTATGAACGTTCTCAGAATTCGACGAAACTTGACCCAATCGCAGGTCTAGAACCAAGCCTTTGTGTTGTAAATTTGCTAATCGTAAAAATAACTACAAGTTAGTATAAAAGAAAAACAAACTTGTTTTAATAAAACCATGCAAAACAACTAACTTTTGAACGTTCTTAGAATTCGACGAAACTTGAACCAATCGCAGGTCTAGACCCAAGCATTTGTGTTGTAAATTTGCTAATCGTAATAATAACTACAAGTTAGTATAAAAGGAAAACAAACTTGTTTTAATAAACCCGTGCAAACCAGCTAAATTTTGAACGCTCTCAGAATTCGACGAAACTTGACCCAAACGTTGGTCTAGACCAAAGCATTTGTGTTGTAAATTTGCTAAGCGTAATAATAACTACAAGTTAGTATAAAAGGAAAACAAACTTGTTTTAATAAAACCGTGCAAAACAGCTAAATTTCGAACGTTCTCAGAATTCGACGAAACCTATCTCAAACGTTGGTCTAGACACAAGCATTTGTGTGGTAAATTTTCTAAGCGTAATAATAACTACAAGTTAGTGTAAAAGGGAAACAAACTTGTTTTAATAATACCGAGGAAAACAGCTAATATTTGAACGTTCTCAGAATTCAACGAAACTTGACCCAATCCCAGGTCTAGACCCAAGCATTTTTATTGGAAAATAGCCAAGCGTAATAATAACTACAAGTTAGTATAAAAAGGAAAAAAACTTATTTCAATAAAACCGTCCAAAACAGCTAACTTTTGAACGTTCTCAAAATTCGACGAAACTTGACCCAATCGTAGGTCTAGACCCTAGAATATCTGTGGTAAATTTTCTAAGCGTAATAATAACTACAAGTTAGTATAAAAGGGAAACAACCTTGTTTTAATAAAACCGTGCAAAACAGCTAAATTTTGAGCATTCTCAGAATTCGACTAAACTTGATCCAAACGTAGGTCTAGACCCAAGAATTGTGTGTTAAATTTCCTAAGTGTAATAATAACAACAAGTTAATATAAAACATAAACAAACTTGTTTTAATAAAACCGTGTAAAACAGCTAACTTATGAACGTTTTCAGAATTCGACGAAACTTTTTTTTTTTCGGGTAAGTGTAATTTTCATTAAAAAAAAAGAGAAGTATATTACAATAGTGTCCCTCATTAGATCTTGACCCATTCGCAGGTCTAGACCCCAGCATTCGTGTTGTAAATTTGCTAATCGTAATAATAACTACAAGTTAGTATAAAAGGTAAACAAACTTGTTTTAATAAAATCGTGCAAAACAACTAATGTTTGAACGTTCTTAGAATTCGACGAAACATGACCCAATCGCAGGTTTAGACCCAAGCATTTGTGTTGTAAATTTGCTAATCGTAATAATACTACAAGTTAGTATAAAAGGGAAACAAACTTGATTTAATAAAACCGTGCAAAACAGCTAAATTTTGAACGGTCTCAGAATTCGACGAAACTTGACCCAAACGTTGGTCTAGACCAAAGCATTTGTGTTGTAAATTTTCTAAGCGTAATAATAACTACAAGTTAGTATAAAAGGGAAACAAAATTGTTTTAATAAAACTGTTCAAAACAGCTAAATTTTGAACATTCTCAGAATTCGACGAAACTTGACCCAAACGTAGGTCTAGATCCAAGAATTAGTGTGTTAAATTTCTAAGCATAATAATAATTATAAGTTAGTATAACAGGGAAACAAACTTACTGTAATAAAACCGTGCAGAACAGCTAAATTTTGAACATTCTCAAAATTTTACGAAACTTTAACCAAACATAGATCTAGACCCAAGCATTTGTGTTATACATTTGCTAAGCGTTATAATAACTACAAGTCAGTATAAAACGAAAACAAACTTGCTTTAATAAAACCGTGCAAAACAGCTAAATTTTGAACGTTCTCAGAATTCGAATAGCCTGTCCCAAACATTGGTTTACACCCAAGCATTTATGTGGTAAATTTGCTAAGTGTAATAATAACTACAAGTTAGTATAAAAGGGAACAAACTTGTTTTAATAAAACCGTGCAAAACAGCTAAATTTTGAGCATTCTCAGAATTCGACGAAAATTGATCCAAACGTAGGTCTAGACCCAAGAATTGTGTGTTAAATTTCCTAAGTGTAATAATAACAACAAGTTAATATAAAACGAAAACAAACTTGTTTTAATAAAACCGTGTAAAACAGCTAACTTATGAACGTTTTCAGAATTCGACGAAACTTTTTTTTTTTTGGGTAAGTGTAATTTTCATTAAAAAAAAAGAGAAGTATATTACAATAGTGTCCCTCATTAGATCTTGACCCATTCGCAGGTCTAGACCCCAGCATTCGTGTTGTAAATTTGCTAATCGTAATAATAACTACAAGTTAGTATAAAAGGTAAACAAACTTGTTTTAATAAAATCGTGCAAAACAACTAATGTTTGAACGTTCTTAGAATTCGACGAAACATGACCCAATCGCAGGTTTAGACCCAAGCATTTGTGTTGTAAATTTGCTAATCGTAATAATACTACAAGTTAGTATAAAAGGGAAACAAACTTGATTTAATAAAACCGTGCAAAACAGCTAAATTTTGAACGGTCTCAGAATTCGACGAAACTTGACCCAAACGTTGGTCTAGACCAAAGCATTTGTGTTGTAAATTTGCTAAGCGTAATAATAACTACAAGTTAGTATAAAAGGGAAACAAAATTGTTTTAATAAAACTGTTCAAAACAGCTAAATTTTGAGCATTCTCAGAATTCGACGAAACTTGACCCAAACGTAGGTCTAGATCCAAGAATTTGTTTGTTAAATTTCTAAGCATAATAATAATTATAAGTTAGTATAACAGGGAAACAAACTTACTGTAATAAAACCGTGCAGAACAGCTAAATTTTGAACATTCTCAAAATTTTACGAAACTTTAACCAAACATAGATCTAGACCCAAGCATTTGTGTTATACATTTGCTAAGCGTTATAATTACTACAAGTCAGTATAAAACGAAAACAAACTTGCTTTAATAAAACCGTGCAAAACAGCTAAATTTTGAACGTTCTCAGAATTCGAATAACCTGTCCCAAACGTTGGTCTACACCCAAGCATTTGTGTGGTAAATTTGCTAAGTGTAATAATAACTACAAGTTAGTATAAAAGGGAACAAACTTGTTTTAATAAAACCGTGCAAAACAGCTAAATTTTGAGCATTCTCAGAATTCGACGAAAATTGATCCAAACGTAGGTCTAGACCCAAGAATTGTGTGTTAAATTTCCTAAGTGTAATAATAACAACAAGTTAATATAAAAGGGAAACAAACTTGTTTTAATAAAACCGTGTAAAACAGCAAACTTATGAACGTTCTCAGAATTCGACGAAACTTGACCCAATCGCAGGTCTAGAACCAAGCCTTTGTGTTGTAAATTTGCTAATCGTAAAAATAACTACAAGTTAGTATAAAAGAAAAACAAACTTGTTTTAATAAAACCATGCAAAACAACTAACTTTTGAACGTTCTTAGAATTCGACGAAACTTGAACCAATTGCAGGTCTAGACCCAAGCATTTGTGTTGTAAATTTGCTAATCGTAATAATAACTACAAGTTAGTATAAAAGGAAAACAAACTTGTTTTAATAAACCCGTGCAAACCAGCTAAATTTTGAACGGTCTCAGAATTCGACGAAACTTGACCCAAACGTTGGTCTAGACCAAAGCATTTGTGTTGTAAATTTGCTAAGCGTAATAATAACTACAAGTTAGTATAAAAGGGAAACAAACTTGTTTTAATAAAACCGTGCAAAACAGCTAAATTTCGAACGTTCTCAGAATTCGACGAAACCTATCTCAAACGTTGGTCTAGACACAAGCATTTGTGTGGTAAATTTTCTAAGCGTAATAATAACTACAAGTTAGTGTAAAAGGGAAACAAACTTGTTTTAATAATACCGAGGAAAACAGCTAATATTTGAACGTTCTCAGAATTCAACGAAACTTGACCCAATCCCAGGTCTAGACCCAAGCATTTTTATTGGAAAATAGCCAAGCGTAATAATAACTACAAGTTAGTATAAAAAGGAAAAAAACTTATTTCAATAAAACCGTCCAAAACAGCTAACTTTTGAACGTTCTCAAAATTCGACGAAACTTGACCCAATCGTAGGTCTAGACCCTAGAATATCTGTGGTAAATTTTCTAAGCGTAATAATAACTACAAGTTAGTATAAAAGGGAAAGAAACTTGTTTTAATAAAACCGTGCAAAACAGCTAAATTTTGAGCATTCTCAGAATTCGACTAAACTTGATCCAAACGTAGGTCTAGACCCAAGAATTTGTGTGTTAAATTTCCTAAGTGTAATAATAACTACAAGTTAATATAAAAGGGAAACAAACTTGTTTTAATAAAACCGTGTAAAACAGCTAACTTATGAACGTTTTCAGAATTCGACGAAACTTTTTTTTTTTTGGGTAAGTGTAATTTTCATTAAAAAAAAAAAGAGAAGTATATTACAACAGTGTCCCTCATTAGATCTTGACCCATTCGCAGGTCTAGAACCAAGCATTTGTGTTGTAAATTTGCTAATCGTAATAATAACTACAAGTTAGTATAAAAGGTAAACAAACTTGTTTTAATAAAATCGTGCAAAACAACTAACTTTTGAACGTTCTTAGAATTCGACGAAACTTGACCCAATCGCAGGTCTAGACCCAAGCATTTGTGTTGTAAATTTGCTAATCGTAATAATACTACAAGTTAGTATAAAAGGGAAACAAACTTGATTTAATAAAACCGTGCAAAACAGCTAAATTTTGAACGGTCTCAGAATTCGACGAAACTTGACCCAAACGTTGGTCTAGACCAAAGCATTTGTGTTGTAAATTTGCTAAGCGTAATAATAACTACAAGTTAGTATAAAAGGGAAACAAAATTGTTTTAATAAAACTGTTCAAAACAGCTAAATTTTGAGCATTCTCAGAATTCGACGAAACTTGACCCAAACGTAGGTCTAGATCCAAGAATTTGTTTGTTAAATTTCTAAGCATAATAATAATTATAAGTTAGTATAACAGGGAAACAAACTTACTGTAATAAAACCGTGCAGAACAGCTAAATTTTGAACATTCTCAAAATTTTACGAAACTTTAACCAAACATAGATCTAGACCCAAGCATTTGTGTTATACATTTGCTAAGCGTTATAATAACTACAAGTCAGTATAAAACGAAAACAAACTTGCTTTAATAAAACCGTGCAAAACAGCTAAATTTTGAACGTTCTCAGAATTCGAATAGCCTGTCCCAAACGTTGGTTTACACCCAAGCATTTATGTGGTAAATTTGCTAAGTGTAATAATAACTACAAGTTAGTATAAAAGGGAACAAACTTGTTTTAATAAAACCGTGCAAAACAGCTAAATTTTGAGCACTCTCAGAATTCGACGAAAATTGATCCAAACGTAGGTCTAGACCCAAGAATTGTGTGTTAAATTTCCTAAGTGTAATAATAACAACAAGTTAATATAAAAGGGAAACAAACTTGTTTTAATAAAACCGTGTAAAACAGCTAACTTATGAACGTTCTCAGAATTCGACGAAACTTGGCCCAATCGCAGGTCTAGAACCAAGCCTTTGTGTTGTAAATTTGCTAATCGTAAAAATAACTACAAGTTAGTATAAAAGGAAAACAAACTTGTTTTAATAAAACCATGCAAAACAACTAACTTTTGAACGTTCTTAGAATTCGACGAAACTTGAACCAATCGCAGGTCTAGACCAAAGCATTTGTGTTGTAAATTTGCTAAGCGTAATAATAACTACAAGTTAGTATAAAAGGAAAACAAACTTGTTTTAATAAAACCGTGCAAAACAGCTAAATTTTGAACGTTCTCAGAATTCGACGAAACCTATCTCAAACGTTGGTCTAGACACAAGCATTTGTGTGGTAAATTTTCTAAGCGTAATAATAACTACAAGTTAGTGTAAAAGGGAAACAAACTTGTTTTAATAATACCGAGGAAAACAGCTAATATTTGAACGTTCTCAGAATTCAACGAAACTTGACCCAATCCCAGGTCTAGACCCAAGCATTTTTATTGGAAAATAGCCAAGCGTAATAATAACTACAAGTTAGTATAAAAAGGAAAAAAACTTATTTCAATAAAACCGTCCAAAACAGCTAACTTTTGAACGTTCTCAAAATTCGACGAAACTTGACCCAATCGTAGGTCTAGACCCTAGAATATCTGTGGTAAATTTTCTAAGCGTAATAATAACTACAAGTTAGTATAAAAGGGAAACAAACTTGTTTTAATAAAACCGTGCAAAACGGCTAAATTTTGAGCATTCTCAAAATTCGACTAAACTTGATCCAAACGTAGGTCTAGACCCAAGAATTTGTGTGTTAAATTTCCTAAGTGTAATAATAACTACAAGTTAATATAAAAGGGAAACAAACTTGTTTTAATAAAATCGTGTAAAACAGCTAACTTATGAACGTTTTCAGAATTCGACGAAACTTTTTTTTTTTTGGGTAAGTGTAATTTTCATTAAAAAAAAAAAGAGAAGTATATTACAACAGTGTCCCTCATTAGATCTTGACCCATTCGCAGGTCTAGACCCAAGCATTTGTGTTGTAAATTTGCTAATCGTAATAATAACTACAAGTTAGTATAAAAGGTAAACAAACTTGTTTTAATAAAATCGTGCAAAACAACTACCTTTTGAACGTTCTTAGAATTCGACGAAACTTGACCCAATCGCAGGTCTAGACCCAAGCATTTGTGTTGTAAATTTGCTAATCGTAATAATACTACAAGTTAGTATAAAAGGGAAACAAACTTTATTTAATAAAACCGTGCAAAACAGCTAAATTTTGAACGGTCTCAGAATTCGACGAAACTTGACCCAAACGTTGGTCTAGACCAAAGCATTTGTGTTGTAAATTTGCTAAGTGTAATAATAACTACAAGTTAGTATAAAAGGGAAACAAAATTGTTTTAATAAAACTGTTCAAAACAGCTAAATTTTGATCATTCTCAGAATTCGACGAAACTTGACCCAAACGTAGGTCTAGATCCAAGAATTTGTGTGTTAAATTTCTAAGCATAATAATAATTATAAGTTAGTATAACAGGGCAACAAACTTACTGTAATAAAACCGTGCAGAACAGCTAAATTTTGAACATTCTCAAAATTTTACGAAACTTTAACCAAACATAGATCTAGACCCAAGCATTTGTGTTATACATTTGCTAAGCGTTATAATAACTACAAGTTAGTATAAAACGAAAACAAACTTGCTTTAATAAA